>NW_020218600.1:0-18967 GCF_003070985.1 Temnothorax curvispinosus | reverse complement strand
CGTTCGAACCTTGGGCGAATACAGAATCTGTATCTAAAGACCGATGTCTTGTTATTGGCCGACGTTTTTGAAAATTTCCGCGACAGTTGTATCGCGAGTTACGGACTTGATCCCGCGTACTACTATACTTTGCCAAGTTTTACACGGGACGCCATGTTGAAGCATACTCGCGTAAATTTCGAACTGCTCACCGACATTGATATGATTATGTTCATCGAACGCGATATACGCGGTGGCCTGAGTCAATGTTCCGGCAGATACGCGCGGGCTAATAACAAGTACATGCAATCTTACGATCCATCAAAACCATCGTCATACCTGATGTAAACAACTTGTACCGCTGGGCGATGTGTCGACCATTGCCCTACGCAGATTTTCAATGGGCCGAGGACGTTTCGAATTTCGAGTTTAGCGCGATCGTTTCGGATTCGCCCACGGGTTATATTCTCGAGGTCGATCTAGAGTATCCCCAGAATATACTAGAGTAAGGCTCTATAAATGTGAGTATTTTCGTCCGCCATTTTCCTTCCAACCATATGTGAAAACATAACCTTTCAAGAAATCTTTACGTAAACATCAATACGTTTTTCGGAGTCACGCTTAATCTAAAAATTTAACTTAAATATCGATTCTGTTACACTCAAAATAAGTGTTAATTGATTCGACATGTGTTCTTAAACGCACGACAGTAAAATTCGTTTTATAAGTCGTATTTTTCGTAAATCAACACATCGTGTCTTCGTTTCGTTGCACGTATTTGGAGCAACAATTTCAAGGGTCGAAAGTATGTTATTTAAATAATACTCATCGCAAAAAAATTGTCTTCATATTGCAGTTTTGTCATATTTTCTTATATTTGTGTTTTTAGATTAAGTTTTGGCTATTTGTAAAATGTCAACTGAGGACAATCAAAAAAATCCAAAAATGTCTGAGGATAATAAAAGAAAAAAATCCAAGCACGTCGCATCCTGGGCCAAATGTAGAGGTAATTGCAGCATATAAATTCCCAATTTTTTTCTGTTTATTAATTTAATGTTCTATTTATCATATTTAAAATACTTTCATTCATTTCAGGACCCTAAGTTTCAAGAGTACTACACAGATGAAAAAATTGAAAGCTTGTTGGCCGAAAATTTTTACTTAAGGACGTTCTCTCGTCCTTATACTAGAGAAAATCGATTTTCTTAGGATTTTCTAGAAACTGTGAATATACGTTAATTTAGATGTGCTTTATACGTGGTATAAATTTCAGTACCTCTTCCGGTATAAAAAATAAAGATACTGAGCCTCAAACAATGTTACAGTTTTTTGAAGAAAAATCAACAATTTCTATTAAAAACCACAAGTGTGTCGAATAATATTACCATTTCTGGAGTAATTGGAACTTCTGCTACTTTTTGTGCACACGTGCCAGCAACTTCATTTCGTAGCTTCTGAAAACCATTGATATGCTATCAAATATGTTGCATATATTCAAGAATGTATAATTATAAGAGAAAAGAAGAAAGTTTGATGAAAAGCACAAGCTCGATTCCAAAGTCGGTACAGCTCGAGATCTATGACTACCACATTCTGAACATTTGACAAAATTCGAACAATAAAATTTAGTGAAATAAATTATTTATGCAAAGTTTGCAAGAAATTTATTTACTTTGTATGGAGACTTCCTTGGAGGTGGATCAAGAAACAAAGTAGGAATCGCATTTGGCTTCAGTTTCCTCCAGCCGTCAGCACGTCTACTTTAAAATTGTAACTCCTCAAAGTGTACCTGTAATAAGAAAAACAATTAATTTTCAATTTAATGAGGCACAAATAATGCTTCGCTTTTACAGCATTGTATGTACATACTTCACAGACACAAGCTGACTTGGTTGGTATCTATTTTTCACGGCGAAGATTTATAAACTACTTCTTTCGGCGTTCCACATCTGTAGGGATTGAAAAAAATCGAAACCCTTTTTCATGTCTATTAGTGCAGTTAATTGCAACGCACCCAGGCATTTTGGAAACACCAGAAAAAATCAGAACTATACGGCAAAACAACCGAAACATAACCTTTCAGTGCCTTTCACATGCGCATGCGGCATGCGGTTGGAAGGAGAATGGCGGACGAGAATACTCACATTTATAGAGCCTTAAATATACACGACGCGCACGCTGACCTACCGTTCTGTCCGACGCGCGATAAACCGCCCGGCAAACAGCACGACAAACTTCTCGCCACGCTGTACGATAAGAAGCGTTACGTCATACACTACCGCAACCTACAGCAATGCACGCGCCACGGCCTTTGCGTCACAAAGATACATCGCGTATTGCAATTCGCTCAATCTACGTGGCTCCGCGATTACATCGAACTCAATACGAAATTTAGAACACTGACAAAAAATGAGTCTGAGAAAAATTTATATGAATTGATGAATAACGCGGGTTTCGGTAAAACTATGGAGAACGTTCGAAATCACGTTGATGTAAAATTATTAACAAAGTGGAACGGTAGATAGGGCGCGAAGGCACTGATCTCGAAACCAAATTTTCACAGCAGGAGCGTTTTTTCGGAAAATCTGATAGCCGTCGAACTGCGAAAACTCGAGGTTAAATTTGATAAACCTATTTACGTCGGCATGTGCATTCTCGACGTATCAAAAGTCTGTTTGTACAAGTTTCATCACGAGTACATGTTTCCCCTGTATGGCGACATGTGTAGAATTATGTACACCGATACGGACAATCTGATATATCACGTAGAGTGCGAGGATATGCTTGAGAACCATGGATATGACCATAAATGTAGCGCGAGATTTAAATGCAGTATTAAGATCGGATTATGAATATTCTCTAATACATGTAATGATAATAAGTAAATTGATAATATATATGATAAAAAATAAAATAATAAAAATAAATTGATTGTACAAAAATATGTATGAAGGTTAATGTGTAAAAATAATTATAAAACATAATAAATGCATTTTTTTCTACATGTTATTTTATTTGTGTAAATACATTTTCTTTAATTGTTGCTTAATTTCTTAACTTTGTTCGCTTTTTTCTTTATTATGTTATTTAGAACAGTATCCTTATTTATTTGTCTTAAACGTATGTATGTCCTAGTACGCACCAGACATGCAATAACTTCTCTAGAAATACAATTATTACTTTTTAAACATACAATGTTCGTTAATTTGTCAAAAATTTTGTCTTGTGTACTTAAGAAAGTACCGTGAAATTTTATAAACTCTGTATTCATTATTTCTGCTACATTTTTAAGTTTTTCGGAAGGATACATGCAATTTCCTCGGGATAATGTGCAAGTCCAATCATTTGGTGGATTTGGGAGATCTTTAGTAGGAACTCCCAAATCACCATAACGATCACGGAATCTGTGTGCAACGTAACCAGCTATGTAAAGAAGTGCATTTTTTTTCTATTACGTCTTGTGCAACGAGCCGCTCAAAATCTTCGAGTAATTGTACTTCATGCAGACCAGGCTTATAAGAACTTAGATTTAACACTAGAAGGATATAAGATTGATATTAATGATTAGGGTTGCTTTTCAAAACATCTTTTTCGAGGAAAATGTAATTGAACATCTATAGTATATGTACGTAAACTATAGTTATTTGAATAACATTTTCCTTAATAGGATGTTTTGGTATACAACATAAAATATATAGAAATATATAGAATATATAAGAAGAAGAAGATATAGAAAGATATAGAAAGATATAGAAAGATATAGAACGAGTTGTTCTGTGTGACAATACGTGTAGTAAGCCCATATTTTTGTTATTCATTAAAAAAAATTGTACTTTGTTTTATTATACCTTCACTACCTTCTTCTCTCTCTCTTGTACATTATGTAAGTCTTTATCTATGTCTCTTATGTTTGCGACATCCTTTAATTGTGGAGTGCACATAAATAATTGTTCCCCTTCGCATATTGGGTCATCAGGATCAATAGACTCTTCACATATTGAGTCATCAGGATCAATAGAATCTGAATTATGTACATCTTCTATACCAATCAACATTTTACTTGTACTGTCACCTTCAGTATTCCTGTGCTGCGAGACTACATGCTCGGAATGCTTGCCCAGAATATATAATTTTAGTCTATTTTTTACTTCTACAGGTGCAGGATGATCATATGCACTTCCCATTAATCTTATATATGAAAAAAAATTTTTTAAAATATCCTGGTTTAATCGTCTTGTTAATATATATTTCACGTCGAATTCTTCAGACGAATACTTATGTTATATGTACACGAACATTTCCCGCAAGGACTTGTTGCACAATAAAATGCCCTTCTGAAATTGCATCATACTTTTTCTTTGGCCAACCCCATTTCCTCGATAAATTTATCCATATTAATGATTATTTTATTTTGTCTTTCTAGATCAATGCCATATGCATGTGATGAATCACATTTACCATATTTCAATGAACTATTGAAAATGTCAAACCAATCGTTAAATAGTTTTAGTACGTCAGAGGTGTATTTCCAATTAGTAGACGATATTAAACCGTTTTCTCCACACTATCTTATTGCTGACGCATTTTGATTGGAAAACATTTGTGCAGCCAGTTTTACCTTTTGTCGCTGTGTTCCTTTGACATCAATATGAGTTCTGTTTAGTTTATGCGCTATTTTCAGATTTCTTTCATTTAATTTTAATAATTCTTCTAGACACGTTTTATTGACATAAATTCCGTTCGTGTTAAATCCAAAGTCCAAAAGATTGTTTCTTGCGAGTTTTATCAAGTGTGGTATGTCGGCATAAAAGAATATTTTTAGAGCGTCGTTACAAGGATGCACAATAAAACATTTCCTCTCAGTGTTTGTACTGCTTTTGTCAGTAAAATTATTATTATCAGTTCCGATTTGTAATTCTTTCCATAATCTCATGTTCGTTAGACCCATATCGCATGTTATAGCGATAACAATATAGCCAATATCATATAGATGTTGTATGATACTAAATAAAATTTCCCGAGTCATTGCAGTATCAAAATTATAAAAAACAGGTTGCCTCCAATTTTTAAATAAACCTCGACTCATGATAAATTGGCAGGTTTTATGAGATCCATACACCTTTTGTTGCTTTCGTTCTATTTGTAATTGATTGGACACATATAATTCATTGAATGTCAGAACAGTCAATTTTTCTGTTATTGATAGGTCATCTCCTTTACTAGACATTATTTTTAATACGTCATTTAAAATGCCTGGTAACACATTAAATTTAGAAACCCAATTCCGTAAAGTGGATGCACACGGTAGTGGAATTTTCTGGACATTTCTTAAGTATCTGTAAGCTTTAGCGCTTAATGATTTTAGACCTATTGCAGACACAATATCTTCGGGCGACCAGCGTATACGGCTATTTGTCGATGACTTTAACCTCGCAATTTGACCTGGTGTAAATACCTTCCTTAAAACTTTAACGGATATTACGTTAGTTTGCTTCCCAGCAAACGAAAAAAGATTGAAAAGAATTAAAACAGGATTGCCAGGAATTCAATTAAGGACTTTCCGAATTCCATTCTGTCCAAAAAAGGGATTGAAATAGTTTCAATATCATGGAAATCCTTATTTTTGAAAAAATTTGTCTTTTTTGAATCCCATCCAATTCCGACACAAAAATATTATACCACTGAATGCCAGGTTAGGGATTGGAAAGTTTCGTGATGAATTCCATTGAATACCATTGATTCCGTTAACGAAATGAATACCACTGAATGCCAAGTTAGGGATTAAAAAGTTTCGTGATGAATTCCATTGAATACCATTGATTTCGTTAACGAAATGAATACCATTGAATGCCAAACTAGGAATTAAAAATTTCCGTATTGAATTCCATTGAATTCCGTCTATTCTGACAATAAAATGAATACCATTGAATGCCAGGATAGGGATTGAAAAGTGTCCGTGTTGAACTCTGTGGCGGTACGCGCCACCAATAGTACACGCCCGCGCGGTATCTGCATTACCGGCAGTTTGCGTCGATGCCGCTAAGCGTCGCATCGCCGGGGCATCTTCTCGAGTTCAAAGTTTCGTCTCGACCGCTATGTAAAAGGACCCCCTACGGGGCCTGACAGATCTTACAAATCTCATTTTCGGGCTAATTGCCCGTCGGCAGTAGTGCGTGTAATGCCCTTAAGCGTCGTCTACAATGGCAGCAGGATAAAGTAAGACGTAAGCAGTAAGTTATTGACTAATAGGATTTTTACAATTCAAGAAAAATCGACTGTGATTGGTCAATAGCTTACTGCTTACGTCTTACTGCATACTCCTGCTGCCATTGTAGACGACGCTTTTAGGCATACACAAAAGCTCACCGACGAACAACGAACAACGGCGCTTGGTCGCCCAACGGAGGCGCGAGACGTTTCCTAAACCATTTAATGCTATGCAATTCCATAACCTTTACGGATTCCATAGAATTGGATGGAATTGAAAATTTCTTTTTTGGATTCCATGGGATTGGACCATCTCATTTCGAATCCCATCTAATTTCATGTAATTCCGCCAAAAAAGGGATTCAAAGGTATTAAAAAATTTTAATATCTTTTAATCCTTTTGCGTTTGCTGGGACCGACCAAGCGGTATCGCGGCGATACAACGATCACGGCGGAGGTTTGCTAAATCCGACGCAGTTACTGGGGCAAACACCCAGAAAAAACACAATCTTCGAGTCCGATCGATGGTCCTCTAATCAGGAACGCCCGAATAAACGCATTCACTCCGGATTTAATATGGACTCCTGTTCGAAAGCGCGCGGTAGCGCGAGATAGCGCGCGGTAGAGGACGACCACAAAAGAAACGGAGAGGAACAGCAAGTACAGAAATACAAAGTTTAATGTTCAATATGTACACTTATTTACACGAGTTTCCTTTTCAGGCAAAATACCGTGAGCGCGCACAGAGTCTAGCTCGGCGAAAGCGGCGATATAGCAATTAAGCAAGCGAATGCGAAAAGCGGTGATGAGCGGTAAAGCAAAGCGGTTGTATAAAGATACTAGCGGTGTTCTATGATCTGCGAGCGAAATCGATTCCGCGGCGCAGCGGCGGTCCTTTTAACTCCTCCGAGGCGAAACTCCCTCCCTGCAGATTTCTCAGAATTTCGGGAGGGTGATTGGCCGTCGGAGTCCCGCGTCATGGAGCTGACGTCACCGGTTTCACGTGGTGACCCGACGGGGTCGTCACCTGTTTTCGAGTGCTTTGTGTATAGCATGGATCGTTCCTTTATTCTAGCGTTGTTGTTTGACTTTATTATTGATTGCAATGTTAAAGTTTCTAGAAAGCTAATCCCGAAAGATCCATGCTATACCGAATCTTCCCGTCACAATTCTTGTATCATGCGACATTTTGCGCGAATATGAATTTACTGCAAGCGTGCATGTGCTGACATGCAGCCGAACGCGACTTCGTCGCGATGCTAAGTTTGCGATCTCAAACAACTCCGAAAGCGAGTACAAACGTCTTAAGTGCGACGACTCGTCTTTTGAGCGTATAAATCTCGAAGATACTTTATTAACGAAGCAACAGCGGCTATATCGACAACGCTTCACAAGAAGTCACTACCGAGTCTCGGTAATACCTGTGGTAGCCAGCTTTTGCGTCGCCTCGTCTCGTCGCAAATACCGAGCATCGCATCGCATTGCAGGCGACAACTTTACCCGACATTGATGGCGATATTCGCGGTGATGGCATGTATACAAAAAGCCATGTTGCTTTTTAGCATTTTTGGTCAAATTCTGATTGGTCAAAGAGCAGACGCTACTTTGAACCACTGCGCATCCTCGAGAATGGTACACCTTATATCCTTACACCATGCTTGAGAACGTGAAATGGGATATCGCTAGATTCGACACGAGCGATTATGCGATCGACAAAGCGTACGGCATATCGCTCGCGAATAAGAAGCTGCCGGGCTTGATGAAGGACGGGAATAACGGCGCGATTACGACCGAATTCGTTTCTACTCAGGGCGAAGATGTATGCGTTGAAGGTGGATGGTAAAAAAGACTGTAAAAAAGCCAAAGGTGTCAAGAGCAACGTCGTAGCGCGTATTATAACGTTCGACGATTACACGAGATGTCTGAAAGATGAGATCGAAATGACTCGACCGCAGTCCTGTATACGATCGAAGTCGCACGAGGTGTACATCGTGTCCGAAACAAAAATCGCTCTGAGTCCGTACGACGATAAGCGATACATTGTACCAGATTCAACCGATATGTTACCATGGGGACATTATGGAATATCTTTGTAACGTATATATTGTATCTGTAAAATGTAATAGTATAACGTATGTAGTAGTATACGTATGTAACGTAATATATAATGTAGTAGTACTATAACGTATGAATGTGTGTAGTATAACGTAACGTATTGTGTGTATTATATATTACAGTATTTGAAATAATATTAATAAAGATATTGTACATATGTGTATTTCATATTTTTTACGTACTTTATGTGTATGTCAAACAACTTTATATGTATTCATATTGCATATTTTTTATGTTAAGAATAAAATACAGTTTGCACGAATTAAATATTTAACTTCAATCTTTGGGCTCAGGCTCCTCACAGAACTTCTCATAGGGCTGGAGCCCGAAGAGACGTGTTAGGTAGAACATGTTTTCGATATGATATATTTCCACGATGTTTCGACTCTCCGGCGTGTCGTACCATAAATGGTCGACGTCTTCTCGTCGCCACCGCTTCTCCTGTTGTACCAACCATTGTAAGTTTTTATTAATGTAGCCTTCCACTACTATATCGAATGAAGTGATGTTCTGAGGAAAAAAAATTATTAAAAAATTGTACATATTTAAAAAAAAATTATATATGCTATAGTTGCGCCCGATCCGAGACGACCGGTAGAAGCCCGGAAGGCAGCTGCGAAGCGCTGCCTGACGACGTGCCTGACGACGTGCCCTGTTTGCTTGTTTACGTTTGTCGCTATTCAGATTCTCCGCCGGGCCTTTGAGCCAATCTGACGTGTTTTACGAGCTTGTATATTACTGCATTTCTGCATTAAACGAGTTCTTTTCCAACTGAGAGTTTTTATTCCCGGAAACGGGATTGCGCGCCGCGTTCGCGAGTGTGTGCGTGAGTGTGTGTGCAGCGAACGCGCGGCGAACGAAACATTTTGGGGGCTCGTCCTCAAGAATCCTGAGGACATGATGGCTTCTTCGGTTCCTTCCTCGTGAAAGAGGTTTCGGGTGGAGACTTCCTAACCAGAAGAAACGGCGATGTCAACGATTTCGGCGACCCTCCAGACCGTGATTCAGGAGGTCCGACTCCTGCGTGAGGAACAGACACGGAGAGAAAGAGAGCTCCGCCGACTCCGAGGGACAATCTCCGGCGTCACAGAGCTAAGTCTTTCTGTTAATGGAGCGTCCGGAGACTCGGGGACGCGAGTCGCAAGCGCTGCGGGGGCGCGGGTCACACGCGAGGGGGACGCTGTTGCGAGCGGCGCGGAAACACAAGTCGCGCACGCGAGTGAAAAAGACGCAATCTCTAACGACGTGGAAACGCGAGTCGCGCACGCGAGTGAAAGAGTCACGATCTCGAGCGGCGCGGAAGCGCGAGTCGCGCACGCGAGTGAAAGAGTCGCGATCTCGGGTGGCGCGGGAGCGCGAGTCGCACACGCGAGTGAAAGTGTTCCGGTCGCGAGTGCCGAGCTAGGGTATAAACTAAAGCCTGACACGTACGACAAGACGGTTTCGTTGCAGGAATATTTTTCGCAATTAAATTTAATCGCGCGTGCGAATCATTGGGACGACGCAACGAAAACAATCGCATTGGCTTTGAGCCTGAGGGGAAAAGCGCGCTCGGTTTTAGAGACCGTGCAGGACGTCGAGCGGACGATTTCGCGGAACTATAAACGAAGCTTGAGTTGCGTTTCGGGGAGGGACGTCAATCCCAAAACAGTTACATTGCGTTTACGAATCATAAACAAAAATTCGGGGAGGATCTGGCCGCACTTGGTTCTGAAATCGATAGACTCTCGCACCTAGCGTACCCCAAGTGCCCGTTTGAGTTGCGCGATAAAATCGCTTGCGCGCAGTTTATTACGGCTGTTTCGGTTAACTTTATCAGGCGAGCGCTTTAGATGGAGGGAATAACCTCCCTGAATGTGGCCGTCGAAAGGGCCAAAACGTTAAGAATTATCCAAGGGGATGATCCTGAAAAAAATAGAGAAAATTTTAATAAAATTTTTGACGCCGGCCGGGAGGAGTGTTGGACGTGCGGTAAAACTGGGCATTTCCGATCGGAATGCCCCAATGAGGGAAACGCGGTTTAGTTGAGCTTGACGGAGTGGGCTCAACTTTGAATAAAATAAAAAATGTGTTTGATTTCTTTAACTTTTATCAGTTATTTTGTTTTGTGTTTCTGTGCGTTGTCTGTTTGTTTTAGAGTAGGACGGTGGTACGCAAAAGGAGGTCTTCAAACGTCGGTTGACCTGCGGTAGAACATTGACTTCCAGAAGCGTTCCAGCCTGAAGAGGATCGCATGCCCACGGTTTTTGACCCGTGGTTTTCCCGTGGGCCGTAGGGCAATTGCCGGGCGGAGACTTGGGGAGCTCTGCGGGGCGCAGGGTTCACGGGAAGTCCTTCTTTTTGTCCGAAGACTTCGTGGGAGAGCGATGGGGCGGCCGTCGAAGAAGAGGACGTCAATTCGGAGGACCGGAGCTCGAGGATGAAACGGGGTGGACGGCCCTTCCAGGAGTCGGCTTGGGGGAGTTTGGCCAGCTTTCCCTGGAGGCCAATCGCGGGGAGGTGACCGAGGTAGCTTGGTCCCTGTGTTCGTCTGGGCGCTGCCTTTTAGAAGATTGTCGGGGCAACAATCTAAGAAGAGGGGGGCAGTGTTGCGCCCGAGCCGAGACGCCCGGTGAAAGCCCGGAAGGCAGTCGCGAAGCGCTGCCTGACGTCGTGCCTGACGACGAGCTCCGTCGTTGCGTTTGTAAACAGTCGTCATTCAGATTCTCCGCCAGCCCTTCGTGCCGATCTGACGTGTTCGCGAGCCATTGCATATTATTACATTTGCCTATTAAACGAGTTCTCTTCCAACTGAGAGTTCTTATTCCCGGAAACGGGATTGCGCATTGTGTTCGCGAGTGTGTGTGCGCGAGTGTGAGTGCGGCGAACGCGTGGGCGAGCGCAACACTATTAATAATGAATATACTAACCTCATAGGGCAAAAGACCAGGGATGTCTCCCCGTACCCGCAGGGAGGATTGATTCGCCGCGCAATCTTAACAAACCCACAGACCCGAGTTTACTAGTGGACTGCAATAACATCTTCAAAGCTCGCCGCCGGCCGCAGGGGGAAGTGATCCGCGCAGTTCCTTGGGCACCTGCGACGGCTTTCACTTTCAACGATGATGAGGAAGAAACAAAGTGCGTTGTGCGCTTCATAAAGAAGAAGAGATATGAAGAAATTGCAAATCTCATGGCCCGGAAGGATGAGGCGGAAAGGATCAGACGCGGGGAACGCCTTGATCCCAACCAGCCGCCGGACCAGGGCGTCTTTCTTAGACCGCACGGACGAGCCCCCAGGAGGGGGGGGAGCCCGCGGAAGACGCCCTCCAGCGCCCGCTCGACCAAAAGTTGGTTAATGGCCCGGGGGGAGGGGGATGATGACTTTCCGCGGCAAGTGTGGTGGTTTGCTGTGGGCCTATACAGGCCCGCTCTCTGGAAACGGAAGCACCACCACACATTGCTGCTGCGGGGGTTCTCCCCTCTCTCAAGGAATAGCAATTCGGTCCGGGTTAGTGGAAGGTGGCAGCAACGACCACCTGCCACAATGCCCAACGCGCGAGTCCCGGGTGGTGGCAGTCTCCGGGCGCGCGCCTCAGAAGTAAATGCGCCCGTAGTAAGTACATCTCCCTACGCCGGCCCGTAGTAAGTACATCGTGGGCCAGGGTACGGAGGGGCGCGGAGGATGGTCGACCCGCGGGCGAAGAATCCCAGTGGGTCGACTTTACCTCCCCCACACAGGTGGGTGGCTGATGTGGTGGTGTCCCATCTCAGCCACGATTAAAGTGCAGCCTCTGCCAAACTGGCGGGGAATGGTGCTCTTCTCCGACGGGAGGGGCACGAGGCGCACGCGCGGGAAGGAGTGGCGGAAGGAGATAGTTAGTTCCCGCCACCTTCCCAACAAGCACAGAGGTGGACACCCGGTGGGGTTTTAGTCGGTAAGAGTCCGACATAACCGCTCGCTCCTTCCCTGTGTAATTGCATCTTTGGATCGTGTATGTAATCGTCTCGTGCCCGGGACGTCTATCACCCACTAAAAAAAAATCGATTTATAAAAAATTATTTTTTTTTAATTACACACACACACACATACCTTTGGCGAGAGTGTGGCGGGTTCTTCATCGAAATACCGGAATATCTATAAAAAATATATATAATAAATATGAATTATTTAGCATTATTACATATAATAATATTTTTTTAAATAAAATATTAGTATTTAAAAAACTCACCGTCAACATGCCGAAACGTACGTGAGGGAGATACATGAAAAATTTTGGCTGGGTTCTCCGTGTCTCTCTCTCTCTCTCTCTCTCTTTCTCTCTCAACCGCAAATTTAACGAAATTTATATATTCGTCCATCTTTTCATCAAGGTACCTCTCGTTCAAATCATGCTGTAAAAATTGAACAAAAAATATTATTAAAAAAACGCACGCGCGCACGCACGCACACATACACACACACACACATATACACATCACTCCGGAATGAAGTGCATGTACACCCTTGGAAGGCGTTACGCCGTCGTACGCGCTTGCGGGTTCTTCCTCTCTCGCGCCTTCGCGACTTTGCGGCAATTTTTCCCGCTCGCCCCGAGATTTCCGAGAACCAATCCGGGTGAAAGAGAGCCGCAAAGGGCGAGCGTCGTTGACGATTTAACCGTCGCGGTGTCTTTATCATAGCCTCATGGTGCAGTCAAGTGAAAACTTTCTATTGACAAAGGTAAGAGAGAAATATTATAGTAATAATTTATTTTATTTTTACAAATTTAAAGATTTAAAAAAATCTAAAAAAGTATACTTTTACAGAAACTATAAGACCACCAGTAAAACCGCTGGAGGCTAACGGGGTCTTCCCCGAAATCCACGATGAAGATTATAGCCCATATTATAAGTTGAACCGTTATCATTGTGTAATCGAAATTCGGCCGTTCTACATATGGAGAGTGCACCCGCTAGAGCGATTATGCGAGGCGTGCTATCCGTTTCGTCGTAATCGTCGATTTCCAGGTTACGTATTTAAGCGGTCCTGGCACGCGATTATGAACGAGTTGTACGGATTAGAGATGTCTAAAAAATATATAATGCGTGGAATGTAGAAATATATTGTGTGTGATTAAACCGGCCAACACATGTCGAGAGTGTATCGGCAAGTGATTGGATTTTGAGGAGGTGTTAAAAAGATTCGATCATATCAGTGAAAACTACGAATTACCATTGTATGCAGATTGAAATATATATATATATATATGTTATTCATTCATTAATATTAAAATTGTTTTATTAAATAAATCAAATCGTTCTTTCTATAGTACGATAAAATGAAGGGAGATACATGAAAAATTTCTCGAAAAACACAGCGTTACAGAGTGTCGAGATGCGCGCGACGTTCCGTCCACCAATCGTGCAACTTGCACACGTTCTCCATGGCGCAGTTCTTCGCGTGGCGCCCGCAGAGGAAAAATCGGATCGCATTGAGGGTCTCCAGTCGACCGATGTCCTCGTATTCGACGTCCATCGACTCGATTTTAGTGTTGAATTCACCGACGGCGTCGCCGAGAATCTCCTCCAGTTATCCTTTCTTTTCAGCGCCCTTTACGTAGACGAGCTTGAGCGTCTCGCAGTTCAGCCCGTCGCACACGGTGCGTCGGATGATCGTTCTCGCCCGAACGTACAAATGCAAGTAGAATTTCAATTTACTCTATACGAGCGAGCATCTTCGAAAATGAGATACTTCTTTAACGGATCAACGTTCGAGGTGCCCGTACACATGGAGGTGAATTCAGATTACATTTAAGTTATACGATTTTATTAAATAATTTATTAAATAATTTATTTATTAATTTGTTACAGCTTGATGTCGTGCGCGAAGGGGATTTTCCTCTTCCAGGGGTGTACATACACTTCATTCCGGAGGTACGTGATTGTATGTGTGTGTGTGTGTGTGTGTATAATTAAAAAAAAAAAAATTTTTTTATAAATTGATTTTTTTTTCAGTGGGTGATAGACGTCCCGGGCACGGGACGATTACATATCGACCCGATACATCATCCAGAGATGGAATTACACGGGGAGACATCCCTGGTCTTTTGCCCGCTGGAGGTTAGTATATTCATTATTAACAGCATATATAATTTTTTTTTTAAAGTATATACAATTTTTTAATAATTTTTTTTTTCAGAATATCATTTTATTCGATATAGTAGTGGAAGGCTACATCAATAAAAACTTACAATGGTTGGTACAACATCAGGAGAAGCGGTGGCGACGAGAAGATATGTCGACCATTTATGGTACGACACGCCGGAGAGTCGAGACATCACGGAAATATATCATATCGAATACATGTTCTGCCTAACACGTCTCTTCGGGCTCCAGCCCTATAAGAAGTTCTGTGAGGAGCCTGAGCCCGAAGATTGAAGTTAAATATTTAATTCGTGCAAACTGTATTTTATTCTTAACATAAAAAATATGCAATATGAATACATATAAAGTTGTTTGAAATACACATAAAGTACGTAAAAAATATGAAATATACATATGTACAATATCTTTATTAATATTATTTCCAATACTGTAATATATAATACACACAATACGTTACGTTATACTACACACATTTATACGTTATAGTACTACTACATTATACATTACGTTACATACATATACTACTACATACGTTATACTATTACATTTTATAGATACAATATATACGTTACAAAGATATTCCATAATGTCCCCACGGTAACGTATCGGTTGAATCTGGTATAATGTATCGCTTATCGTCGTACGGACTCAGAGCGGATTTTGTTTCGGACACGATGTACACCTCGTGCGACTTCGATCGTATACAGGACTGCGGTCGGGTCATTTCTATCTCATCTTTCAGACATCTCGTGTAATCGTCGAACGTTATAGTACGCGCTACGACGTTGCTCTTGACATCTTTGGCTTTTTTACAGTCTTTTTTACCATCCACCCTCAACGCATACATCTTCGCCCTGAGTAGAAACGAATTCGGTCATAATCGTGCCGTTATTCTCGTCCTTCATCAAGCCCGGCAGCTTCTTATTCACGAGCGATATGCCGTACGCGTTGTCGATCGCATAATCGCTCGTGTCGAATCTAGCGATATCCCGTTTCACGTTCTCAAACACATCCTCGCACTCTACGTGATATATCAGACTGTCCGTATCGGTGTACATAATTCTACACATGTCGCCATACAGGGGAGACATGTACTCGTGATGAAATTTGTACAAACAGACTTTTGATACGTCGAGAATGCACATGCCGACGTAAATAGGTTTGTCAAATTTAACCTCGAGTTTTCGCAGTTCGACGGCTATCAGATTTTCCGAAAAAATGCTCTTGCTGTGAAAATTTGGTTTCGAGATCAGTGCCTCCGCGCTGTATCTACCGTTCCACTTTGTTAATAATTTTACATCAACGTGATTTCGAACGTTCTCCATAGTTTTACCGAAAACCGCGTTATTCATCAATTCATATAAATTTTTCTCAAACTCATTTTTTGTCAGTGTTCTAAATTTCGTATATTGAGTTCGATGTAATCGCGGAGCCACGTAGATTGAGCGAATTGCAACACGCGATGTATCTTTGTGACGCGAAGGCCGCGGCGCGTGCATTGCTGTAGGTTGCGGTAGTGTATGACGTAACGCTTCTTATCGTACAGCGTGGCGAGAAGTTTGTCGTGCCGTTTGCCGGGCGGTTTATCGCGCGTCGGACAGAAGTAGGTAGGTCAGCGTGCGCGTCGTGTATATTCTGTGGATACTTTAGATTGACCTCGAGAATATAACCCGTGGTCGAATCCGAAGCGATCGCGCTAAACTCGAAATTCGAAACGTCCTCGGTTCATTGAAAATCTGCGTAGGGCAATGATTGACACATCGCCCAGCGGTACAAGTTGTTTACATCAAAATACATCAGGTACGACGATGGTTTTGATGGATCGTAAGATTGCATGTACTTGTTATTAGCCCGCGCGTATCTGCCGGAACATTGACTCAGGCCACCGCGTATATCGCGTTCGATGAACATAATCATATCAATGTCGGTGAGCAGTTCGAAATTTACGCGAGTATGCTTCAACCTGGCGTCCCATGTAAAACCTGGCAAAGTATAGTAGTACGCGGGATCAAGTCCGTAACTCGCGATACAACTGTCGCGAAAATTTTCAAAAACGTCGGCCAATAACAAGACATTGGTCTTTAGATACAGATCGCTGTATTCGCTCAATAGTCCAGTCGGCACGTCGTTAAACATGACAAATAAATCGACTAATTAGGACAAAGCTGTAAAAAATTTTAATTTTTTTGTTTGGGTGTCAGTAATGATATACTAAGTTTCCGACCTCCCCTGTGGTGTGCTTCGGCCGCCATCTTGGAAAAAAGGGTAAAAAATCGGTTTTTCGCGAATATCTCGGAAAGTCTCCATTAGACTTAGGCTAAAATAGTTTAATACAATATTGCAGGGAATTAAATTTTTTACAAAAAAGGAAGTATATAGGTTTTTTTTCTACGACCAATAGTTTTGGCGTTAAAGCCGGGAGGAGTAGGATACTTTTTGTAACAAACGGTTTTATAGCAACTCTATCTCGCCGTATCTCACTTTTCAGGTAAATGGCGTTGTTATTGTGAACCGTTATTGTTTTACACATCTGGCTTTGTATTATTTACTCGATAGCGCTATAAGTACACTCCTTGTTAAAAGCTAGGAGCATCCAAGATTTTAAATAAATTAAAAGATATAGTTATGACGATTATGTTTTTGCGAGCGTACTTTTCAATGAATTTATGAATTTATGAATTTATGATAGTTACCATGCCCCAAGAAAAATTTCTATCAAATGAAAAAAATAAGGATAGACTTATCTCAATGTTGGGTAAAAAACTGTAAACTGCAGGATTAATAATAATCAAGCAAGCTATTGAAGATGCTGACACTTTTATTGTCTACTGCGATTGATGCATCGAAGAATTACGATTCCGTAGTAATAGTTGGCGAAGATATTGATCTTTTAGTGTTACTGACACTCTTAGCTTTATCATCTAAATCTAACATCTATTTCATGAAACCGAGCAAGGGAAAAACAGAGCAGATTTATTTATCTACTTCTTTCCAATATCTTGATATTGCTGAGCATATTCTGTTTCTTTACGCATTCACTGGTTGTGATACTATTTCAACATTTTTCAGGTAGGGTAAAATAAAATTAATAAATTGTTCCAAAAAAATGAAAATTGGCAGAATATTTCAAAAATTTTTGGAGATCCAAATGCTCATCCAGATTTCATTGACATATATAGCAGGACAAAAATGTATTCTTGCTTTATACGGAGCAAAGAGCAATAGTTTTCTGGATGAGTTTCGATTTTCATGCTTCGCCAAATCTATACCACCTACTGAAGCAGCTGCACGCCAACACTCCCTCAGAGTCTACCATCAGATTCAGCAGTGGCGCGGAGTTAAAAAAAATTCTCAAGATTGGGGCTGGAAATATACAAAAAAGGTTTATTTCCAGTTCCTTCAATGAAGAAAGCCGCTCCGCAGGATATTCTGAAGAAGATCTGCAAATGCACAAAAGGCTGCAAAGCAAATTGCTGTTGCAGAAAAGCTGGATTGCGATGCTCTGTGACTTCCCATGTGCGAATGTCGGACTTCTGCCAGAGTTGTCCGCATGGCCCAGAAGTGGCACAATATTGGCTGCCAAGACTTGATGGGTGGCACTGCCCCAGTACGAATAAACCGCTAGATTAGTATTGTGCCAGTCTCGGTGACCAGTACTCCCATGCAACCATATTCTGTTCCGAGGCGAGTCTCGTCTCAGGATTGACCGTGTATAAGGCCAGAAATGATATTGATCTGCGGCCGAAAGTCGGCTCAGTACTGGGGATGTATTGGGTCAACTTAGAAAATTTTCGCTTGGGACCGGAGGTAACAACCGCGCGAAAGCAACACGCCGCAAGGGGACTTAGAAAGCTTTTTGCTCGAGCAGCGCCGGAGGTAACGACCGCGGCGCGGAAGCAACACGCCGCGAGGGGACTTTTCGCTAGAGCCCACGCCGGAGGTAACGACCGCGTTCGTGCCTCACGGTTACAAGTACCCCGAATTATGGTATCATTCGTCTCGCTTCGCGTTTCGCCTCCGGCGCCCGTAAGCGACCGTGCGTAAGACCGTGCGTCGCCGATCGCTTGGCCGGCCGGTTGGGTACTATAAGAGGTTCGGTGCGCTCGGCGAGCCGAGCGACACGAGCGATACGTACAGACGTGCAAATGCGTTTCGCTTGGTCCGTACGAATGTGTAAAACGTTTGTGGAATACGTACACGAAAGGGGCACGTACGACGAAGTCGATGCGGGGAGCATTGTTTCCCAATATTTTGTTCCGAGGCGAGTCTCGTCTCAGTACTGACCGTGTATATGGCCAGAAATGATATTAATCTACGGTCGAAAGTCGGCTCAGTACTGGGGATGTATTGGGTCAACTTAGAAAATTTTCGCTCGGGACCGGAGGTAACAACCGCGCGATAGCAACACGCCGCGAGGGGATTTAGAAAGCTTCTTGCTCGAGCGGCGCCGGAAGTAACGACCGCGGCACGAAAGCAACACGCCACGAGTGATATGGCAATCAGTGTTGTCCCCGTACTAGTACTCTGTGTCGGGCCAAAG
>NW_020218599.1:0-1336 GCF_003070985.1 Temnothorax curvispinosus | reverse complement strand
GTGACATTCGTTCCTTATCCATAAGACTCTTTCCTGTGTTGGTAATTCAACACAAACAAAATTCACTCATATACACACTACTAGCACGGCACGTTTTTTGTTGGTAAACAAATGATATTCGCGTGACTGCGAGCTCACGTAATCGACAACAGAAATTTCTTTTCAATATTGACGAAAAACTTGATATACAGGGTGTCTCATTATGACTGTTCGCCGACGGAAAACTTTGCGCCATTTATATAGCTAACATTCGTGTGTTTCACAATATTTTATTTATGTAAACTGTAATTTTTGCAGAAACTGAGGACATTGAAATCGTTTATCTGAACTTTAGATAAATTGTAACGCTAAGTTCTACTAACATGAGTAAATATTTTTTTTAGTATAAATAATATAAATTGGATAAAAAGTTTATAAATTACTGCATTGTTCCCATGTATTATTCCCATAATCCTCTTTCTCATTTATGTTTTTTTTTTTTTTTTTCTTTTTCTCTTTTTCTTTTTTTTGGTACGTTGTATACGTACATGTGTGTGCGTGCGTGCGTGCGTGCGTGCGTGCGTGCGTGCGTGCGTGCGTGTTAGTATAGGGCACCGGAGGCGTCGCCTTCGAAACCGGCCTAAAAAGAACAAGCAAGGATAAAATGACATTTGTCGTACGACAGATTTTTCAAGCGTGTTGATTTATTGCAGGATAGAAAAGTTCTCGAATATCTATAAAAATTTTCTATTCTGGAGCTAATCAATACGTTTGAGAAATTAATCATATGACAAATGTAATACTGGCCTAAATCCGAGCACTGTGTTAGCACATGACATGTTTAAAATATATGTATGCAATATGTACATTCAATACCCATTTCTTGGCGTGTCGAAACTCGAAACCATTACAGGTTTGTATGTATGTATTGGCAATACATGTATCTCTCTGCTTCAAGATGTCATGACATACTGAATATTATACGTACACATATATATTGTATATACACATAATTCTGTCTTCGTTTCGTGACGAATGTTTATATATGGTCTCTCTAAACAGGACGCAATATATAGTAAGTATTGAATAAAGAGAATATAAAATGGGCGCCTCCAACGCCCATTTCTGTGAAACGCAACCGACATATTTTTGCCGTTTCTCCGTTAGTGTAATGAGTAGAGTCAGAATAAATGTTTCTGATTTTTATTACAATCAGTATCATCTAAAGGCTTCTGACACTTATTTTATCAGTATAGCGTCAGACGCTTCTGACATTTATATTTTGTCAGTACCGTCAGACGCTTTTGATTTTACTAAGCCATGCAGTCCACAAAGAATATCTTTGCTAAGATAGCTT
>NW_020218598.1:0-3038 GCF_003070985.1 Temnothorax curvispinosus | reverse complement strand
CATCCCAGGAATGTCCCTCTTCTTTGGCGTCGAACTTCTTGGTGGCCCGTCGTCGCTGCGCCGATCTTCGTCGTCCGTCGCACTCGTCGCTGGGTTTCGCTCCATCTTCCGAAGCCGTGATCGTTCGATCGAGCAAATTAGTTCTGCTCCTCGGGCACCGGTTGCTTTGGACCCATGGTTGCGGGTCCTCGTTTCGCTTATCTTCTTCTCACTGCATACCCCGTTCTGGCCTCTCATGTCCTGGCTCATTGGATTCAGCTTCGCTAAAATCACACGAAGTTGCGATCGCTGGGTCGTCTCCCAGTCTACCGCACTACACGACCCGGTAATTCGCGCGCACTCGCCGTTCCCGCGCCCGCGCTCGGTTTTCGCGATCGCGCCCGACACTCCGTCCCGTTTATTATCGGACTTGTCTTCCTCTGAGCCACTGTCGTGGATCACTCGATGCCTCTTCCGACGTTGATTCCTCACGAACTGAGATATTCGCCAACGTTTCTGCACTCCGGTTGCTTTCTTCTTGGTCTTCCGGTGTTGTATACTCATCCTCTTCCGCGTCGACCGTCGTACTCCCCAGCGTCTTCTCATCCGTCCCTGCATCGGTCTGAGCGTTGGGGATCTTTCATATAGGATTTCGATGGAGGTTTCCATGCTCGCCGATGTATTTCTCGTATCTTCCACAGATGCCTCCTCGCCGTTCGCCTGACGCTCGGGCGCTAACGGGATTAGCATTACCTTGTTCAGCATGACCGGGCCTGCCTCTTCGTTCTGGCTATCTTCCGGGTTGCGGCATATTACTTGCATCGTGGCGATGTTTTCGCTCCCCGGCTCCCCGTCATTCTCGCCGTTATCGCCGGCGCGCTCAGGCTCCCCGTCATTCGGGAATAACGTCCTTCTCGACGTTCTCGCGCCGGTGAATCCGTACTCCTCGGCCAACTCTCTCACCTTACTCGTCAGTCGGCCCGCCAATTCCGTAATTGCCAAGAATGGTTCCGCTCTTCCGCGCACCGGCCTCTTGTATCCCGGTGCTCGTTCCACACTCAGGATCATCTGGTGGGTCATCTCGAGCAATATGCGATACGCTTTTTCCACGCACCCGTCTTCGTAGCTTCTTCCCGATCGCAGGAATCTCACTTCCGTTCGCGGGTGACACACCATCTTCATGCAGAATTTGGTATGGAAGTCCATTCCTAGCACTATGTCGTAAGCTAACTCGTCTACGATGTAATACCAATGTTCGTAGATTTTCTGCTCGTATCGAAACCCCACTTGCACTTGGTCGCGTATCGGGACTCCTTCGTTTGAGAACGCTCCCTTCAGCTTGAACAGCCTCGTCGGAACTCTCTTAATCGGCTCGCCTGAATTCTGCAACTGTTCGCGCAGTTGTTTGGTCATTGCCGTTATTTGCGATCCGGTGTCCACCACCGCTTTTACTTTACCCGCACAATATTCGAGTTCGATCATCGGTACATCGTCACACTCCACGGTCTCCTGACCCGCCACTAGGAGTTTCCGTCCGATTTCATCGATGATGTCGTCGATCTATTCCTCGGACGGCGCTCGGTTGGGCGCCTCGTGCTGTATGAGACAGCATTCCTTGTCGGACTCCTCCGATTCGGCGGTCTCTTCCACCGTGTTCTCCGTTTCTCTCTCCGTCTCCTTTGCCGTGATGGCCGCTAACTTCTGTCCGCGTTCATCCGGCCTCGTCGTTCGCACGTCAGGTCGGTATCCCGATCTGATCGTTTCTTTCCTCGGATTGTTGTTTCTATCCCGGGTATACCGAGTCACCCGTGGTTTCGCCTGACTGTCATCGCTGTCGGGTTCTTCGATTATATCAACGCCACCGCGCTTTCTCGTATCCGGAGTGTCAGCCTTTCGCCAGCTGGTCGACTTTGTTTGCGGCGAGTTTCTCGTCGCGTCGCGTCTGGCAAAATTGTTTTGGCGTCCGCCATCCTTCGTCTCGTCGCTTCGGTTGGTCGTCTGACTCGACCCATTATTCGCTCGACTCGCCGGCCTATCACTGGTTCTTCGCGCTTCCCCGCGCAAACGTCGAGTTTCTCGCTCGTTCTCCAAAGTATCCAACATGTCTACAATGTCGGTGACCGTTTTCGCTATTGACGGCCTGAGTTCTCGCGCGATGTCACCATCAAAGTGCTCGCGGAGCGTTTGCACCAACTCCTCGTCGGTCATCGGCGGTCGTAAGGTTTTTGCTTGACGCGCCATATTCAAGGCATATTCTGTCATCGACATTGTTCCGGGTTTGTATTTACCAAAATAGATCTGTTGTCTAAAGCGCATCTGCGCCTGGCAGCCCCAGAAGTACTGTTGGAACTTGTCCTTGATTTCTTGTATGCTTTCCGCCAGCTGCAACTCGTGCCACTGGCTCGCTGCTCCTTTCATGCATTTACCGAAATAGAACATCTGTTCCTCTTCGGATACGCCTTCGTATTTGGCCAGCTTCTTGAATTTCTCGAGGAATCTGATAGGGTTTTGTTTGTCCGTTTTCCCTATAAACGTCAAATCGTCGAACGGACTTTTGATCCATCCTCCTCTCGGCAATCTAGCTTGGATCGGTACCATCTGCAGTCTTCCCGCGTTGAACTGATCCTCGTCGCCGTACGCCCGTGAGCCCGTTTTCTCGTCGGCCTGTTCGCCCGCCGGACCACGATCCGTATTCAGTGTTACGACGGAATCTTGTCTTTGCTGCTGCTTTGCGGCCCGTTGTATCTCCATTAGCTGCGATGTTAATTCTTGCACTTGCGCTGGGAGCTTACGCTCGTTTTCCGTGGGAGTGTCCATTGTTTTCTCCGCACTGAGGTTAATCGCCTCGTATTGTTGTTGTAGTTGCTCGTCCGCCTGAACAATTGTGTCCAACGGTACTTGTTCGTCGAGGTCGTTATGACACTCGGTATTTCCTAATACGTTATATGGGTCGTCACTTGGATGTTCGTCGTCGTTGGCCGGTCGCTGCTGCGACCTGGTGCGGATCCTCGCTGGGGTATGCGTCACCGTCGCCATACGACTATTTTTCTTTCCGCCTC
>NW_020218597.1:0-32847 GCF_003070985.1 Temnothorax curvispinosus | reverse complement strand
TAATATTCATTAATATTTCGGCTCTCAATGTATATGTATTTTGGATACAACCGTTTTTAAAAAAAAATGTAATAAATCGCATTAGTATGTCAGATGTTTTGACAATATTTTTATAAAATTCGTTAATGCATGCGCTTGCAATTATGCACGCGATACTATCGAAACCACATGTATTAGTAACTACCACTCTTTTTTTGTTGATAAAAATCAAGGAATATAGGTTGCCATTTAAGAGATTTGTAATTATTGTACATACGTGTCTTTCCTACATTGGTTATATCCCAATCCGGGCAATTGTCCAAATATGTTTTTTTCTTATTTGTTTGATTTGTATTCTTGTTTCTCCAATTATGTCCCAAGTTTAGTTCACTTATATCATCCAATGCATTATCACTTTCGTCAGGATTATATGATTTTGCTTCAATACGCGTTGAAGGATCAGAGTTTGGTTTGTCTCTAGGAAGATTTTCGCTAGCATTCGGAAGAATAGGTTCAGTTTGTTTTGGTTTTTGCCAGCGTTTACCAGTAAGCCGACAGGGGTTGCTAGCCCACAGCCAGCTGTGTTGCCCTGACGGGAATAAAACCCGCTGGCACCGGTATCCCGGCCGAGAGCCCAGGGTATGCTCCCGTTATTACCCTGACGGGAATGAAACCCGCTAGCACCAGTCGAAACTGGCCGAGAGCCCAGGGCGTGCTCCCGCTGTTGCCCTGACGGGAATGAACCCGCTGGCGCCGGTCGAAACCGGCCGAGAGCCCAGGGCATGCTCCCGAGTCGCCTGAACCCCGTTAGCTCCCCGGCAAGCCGGGTACCCAGCGGACACCATCGTGGAGGTGGGGCAGACTTGGGGCGCAGACGACAGGCTGCGCCCCCTTGTGAACGAGCAACTATGACTCTCACCTAAAAAAAAACGCTCAAAGCGAAAAGCCCCCGGGACGGCTCAGTGTCCACGGGGGCGGCGTATTGCTTTGCCCTTAAAGCAAAAAGCCCCCGGGACCTAGGGTCACCAGGAGCTCAAACCTCTCCAAATCTCAAATCTCTCCAAAGCAAAAAGCCCCCGAGATCAGCCATAGGACTGATCAACCAGGGGCCAATGCATACCATGCACCACAGATCTCACCTCTCCAAAAGCTCTCAAAGCAAAAAGCCCCCGAGATCGGCCACTAGGGTCGATCAACCAGGGGCTAATGTCTATACCATGCACCACATAGCTTCAAGGAGAGTCAACAAAAAAAGAGAGCAAGGAAAAACAAAGAAGAAGAGACCGCCTTAAGAGAGTCATAGTTACTCCCGCCGTTTACCCGCGTTTGCTTGAATTTCTTCACGTTGACATTCAGAGCACTGGGCAGAAATCACATTGCGGACTGCGTTCGAGAAGGATCTGCAAGCGTTACGGACTGCAATAAACAAGCTTCGACGTGCGAATATCGTTGAATCAGACGCGACAACCAACAACAACAACAATGGACAAACGGTACAGCAGAAACAATTAGCGAAAGGCGACGAGTGAAGAGAAGCAACGGTTGATTAACAACGGCGAGGAACAGCAACGAACGATTCGAGAACGGTTGTCGGACGGCTGTTCAACGGTTCGAAAACGGTTGTCGGACGGTTGTCGAACGGTTCAAAAACAGCTTAAAAACGATTACGAGCGATTTAGAAACAGCTGCGAACTACGCGGAGACAGGAAAGGCTACAAACGGCTAGAGAACGTCGACGACGACGACGACGACGAATGGAAATAAACGGCTAACAAACGGCTAACGAGCAGTTATAAACGACAACAAAAAAAACATGACATCGCTAAAATCCGACGGACGTAAAAATATCGAGAAGCAACGACTTGTCGAGGAACTGCACGCTCCGGCGAGAAGAAATTTTCCCCGAAGACACGTCATAGTGCGAGGGTACGATGACCTGTGGCAGGCTGACATCGTCGAGATGCGTCCGTACTCACGTTTCAACGGAGGCTACCACTACATACTTACCGATGTGTTGGCGATGTGCAAACCATGGCCTCCTGAAGTTCGGCCTGTATAAAATCCGAGGCCTCCCTTCTGGTTTCTTAGAGATACACTCTCGGCGGGTTGCCATTAACCCTTCCGAGAGGTGGCGATCAAATAAAAACCGACGGATTTTCGGTCGAATTTGAACTCGGATCTTCAGCTCATTAGACCAGCGCATATCTTTCTGCGCCATGATCGCCACTACATACCACTACATACTCATCGATGTGTTGAGCAAGCACGCGTGGGCCGCGCCACTCAAGGGTAAAGGCGGAAGCGAAACAGCTAACGCTGTCGCAGAGATCATTCGACACAGCGGGAGGTGCCCTAATAACCTACAAACCGATATGGGGAAAAAATTTTACAACGCCGACGTGCAACGTCTCGTGAAGAAACATGGCATCAATCATTATTCCACATATTCGGTATTGAAGGCATCGGTCGTCGAACGATTCAATCGCACGCTCAAGAACGACATGTGGAAGATGTTTACGCTCAATGGAAATTACAAGTGGATCGACGCCTTGCCGCGACTCGTATCGGATTACAACGCGCGCAAGCATCGAACCATCGTCATGCGACCCGTCGACGTTACCCCTGCGATCGCCGAAAAACTCTTGGCTACCGTATACAGCGCGATAAAAATCGCGGGTCCGGCAAAATTCAAAGCGGGCGACTCGGTACGCGTCAGCAAATACAAGACGATTTTTGAGAAGGGTTACACGCCGAATTGGACCACCGAGGTGTTTAAGATCGTTAAAGTGCAGCGTACCAATCCCGTAACTTATCTACTCGAGGACTATCGTGGAAAATCCGTCTCTGGAGGGTTCTACGAACACGAGTTGCATCGCGCGACTTATCCGGACGTGTATCTCGTGGAGAAAGTACTGCGCAGGAGGGGCGACGAGGTTTACGTTAAATAGCTGGGATTCGATGGATCGCACAACTCATGGATATCCAAGGATAATGTTATTTAATTTTGTGCAAACTTTTTTATTTATAACATAAAAATATGTAATATGTAATACATGTAAATGTTTGAAATACACATATGTGTGCAATATATTTATTTATTAATATTCTTTCCAATACTGTAATATAATACTCACAATACGTTACTACATACATTCATACGTTATACTATACTATACATACGTTATACTGTACATACATTATACTATACATATGTTATACTGTACATACGTTATACTATACATACGTTATACAATACATACGTTATACATTTTATACACACGTTACAAAGGTATTTGATAATATCCCCACGGTAACGTATCGATCAAATTAGGTATAATGTACCGCTTGTCGTCGTACGGACTCAGAGCGATTTTTGTTTCGGACACGGTGTACACCTCGTGTTTTTCGGACCTTATGCAAGCCTGCTGTCGCTTCATTTCAATTTCGTCTCGCAGACACCTCGTGTAATCGTCAAACGTTATCGACCTGGCTACGACGTTGCTCTTAACACCTTTTGCTTTTTTACAGTCTTTCTTACCGTCCACTCGCAAGGCATACATCTTCGCCCTGAGTCCGACGAATTCAGTCATGATCGCACCGTTGTTTTCATCTTTCATCAAGCCCGGAATTTTTTTATTGGCGAGTGGGATACCGTACGCGTTGTTGATCGCGTAATCGCTCGTGTCGAATTTAGCGATATCGCGTTTCATGTTCTTGTACACATCCTCGATCCTCGCACTCTACGTGATATATCAGACTGTACGTATCAGTGAACATAATTCTACACTTGTCGCGATACAGGGGAGACATGTACTCGTGATGAAATTCGTACAAACAGACTTTCGAGATGTCGAGAATGCACATGCCGACGTAAATAGATTTGTCAAATTTAACCTCGAGTTTTCGCAGTTCAACGGCTATCAGATTTTCCGAAAAAACGCTCCTGCTGTGAAAATTTGGTTTCGAGATCAGTGCCTCCGCGCCGTATCTACCTTTCCACTTTGATAATAATTTTACATCAACGTGATTTCGAACGTTCTCCATCGTTTTCCCGAAAACCGCGTTGTTCATCAATTTATACAGATTTTTCTCAAAATCGTTTTTGGCCAGTGTTCTAAATTTTGTATTAAGTTCGATGTAATTGTAGAGCCATGGAGATTGAGCGATTTATAATACGCGATGAATTTTTGTGATGCGAAGACCGTGGCGCGTGCATTGCTGTAAGTTGCCGTAGCGTATGACATAACGCTTCTTATCGTACGTGGCGAGAAGTTTGCCCTGCCGTTTGCTGGGTGGTTTATCGCGCGTCGGACAAAACGGTAAGTCGGCGTGCGCGTCGTGTTTATTCTGCGGATACTCTAGATCGACTTCGAGAATGTAACCCGTGGGCGAATCCAAAGCGATCGCGCTAAACTCGAAATTCGAGACGTCTTCGACCCATCGAAAATCTGCATATGGCAATGGTTGGCACATTGCCCAGCCGTACAAGTTGTTTACGTTGAAATACATCAGGTAGGACGATGGTTTCGATGTATCATAAGATTGCATGTACCTGTTATTGGCCAGCGCGTATCTGTTTGAACATTAACTCAAACCGCCGCGAATACCGCGTTCGATGAACATGACCATGTCAATGTCCGTGAGCAGTTCGAAATTGATACCCGTATGCTTCAACATAGCGTCCCACGTAAACCCCGGTAGAGTGTAATAATACGCCGGATCGAGTCCATAACTCGCGACGCAGCTATCGCGAAAATTTTCAAAGATATCGGCCAACAGCAAGACATCAATCTATAGATACAGATCGCTGTAGTCACCGAGTGTTCGAATGGAGAACCGCTGCCAGACGTTGACAGCGTGCGCGTAATCGCTCTCGGATACGGTGTCGCCTGTCAATGAACTGTAAAACGAGTCGCGTGATGGTAAACACGTATCCTCCAACTTTTCGACGCAGTCAATGTACTCGTACGGAAAGACACCTTTTCGCGTCAATAATTCGAAATCTTGGTCGGATAACGCGGAAAATTTTGAACGTATAATTTTTAACTTATCCTTATCGAGGAAGGATGCTAATTTTTCGAGACTCGTGCTAAGAAATTTGTACGAGTCGATGAATCTTAATTTGATGCAATTTTGGTTGTCTTTATCTTCAGTGCTTTTAACGTTCTTCGTAAACAAAATGTATTTTTCCTTCGTGATTGGGAGTAAGTCTACATGTCCTTCGTACGCGGTGGCAATTTCTTTAATAATAAAATGAGAATCATAACCCGATAAATTATGAAATACTATGGGAATGAAGTGAGAATTTTTATAATTTAAGTTACAATTAGAATGCGCTGGACCTCGATAATTGTCGGTCAAGTGACAGTGATCGCGTACTCGCACGTCGTCTGGCTCGAACGGTTTTTCGCACACGTGACAGTGCGTTGCGCTGTTAAACTTTTTCCACTCGTCTCGCGTGAAATCTACCATGGGTATATTATCGGACAAGATGTTCTTTACGTCGTGTGCTAAACGTCTTAGTTCCTCGGCGAACCACGCGACGCAATCCTTGTCGCGACGAAATCGATACGCGGATAACGAGTCGTCGTACGAGCACCGCACGTAATATCCTATACTAAATACCCGATTATGTAGAGACCTGAACGTGGACGTTGTCGGATCCGCATCCGTCTTCTCGAGAGTACATTCCAGGTCGGCGTACACGACATATGGAAGTCGTTCCTTCCTGCTGTGATTCTTGAAACTCAGCCACTTGTCGTCCTCGCTCGGTAGTCGGATGGCACAGTTGTTTATCTCTCGGCAGTCTACACCGTGGGCTTCCAATTTCTCGCTCGAATGAAAATAATGTAAACATCTGCAAAAAGAAAAACACAATTTTGTAAATTTTTATATAACAATAAAATATTTTATAATTTTATTAAAAGGAGTATAGGTACTCACCGATCGCAAAAGTATTTCCGACCATGGTGCATGCTCAATTGCGAGCTCACGAGGCGGGATAGATTTTTTATCCACGCGAAATGTCCCACGTCGTCTCGCGGGTCCTGCACGTACAGCAGATTTACGTGCTTTTCTCTCCTAAGGTCGGTGAGCCGTACGGTGCCGGAGAACGGTTGGCGTTTTCTCTCCCTCGATGGTATACACATTCATGGATATATTGTTGTAATTTTCAAAATTTTTAATCTGTTTCAAAGTCATTGGAAACTTAATGTCTTGTAAATTTAATATATTTTTGTAATCAGGGTACGAGGATTTCCGATATGTATGATCCTTGACAGGATACAGCGCGGCGATTACTGACCACGCGAAGCACGCATTGTCCATAGAATGCACGTTGATCACAGCTTTTTTCAATTTAATTTTTTCCGGTAAATTGATGTAACATCCCGCGCGCAAAGGATTGTACTTGTTTACGTTCACTGTTAAATTGAGTATACACGACAACGCCCATCCGCTATCGCGTTCCTGGAAATCCTCGAGTTTCGCTAATGTGGGCTCGATAACGCGTAGCTTGTACCACTCGCGCAGATCGGACCGTTCGGACGAACGAAAAAATTCACAGTTACTCGTGCTGAAACTTTTATTGTCACGTTTGTCACCCGTCACAAACTCGCCGTTGAACACGGTGTTTATCTTTACATTTGCGTGTGTTTGCATGACGTTTTGCACACGATCAAGCACGATGACTTCGGCATCTTCGAGAAATTTTCGCGGTTCGATGTAATTGATATTTATCACTGCACCGGTCAATACACGCCATTCGAACGCGGCATCAATCTCTCGCCACTCGAGTCTTTCCGCGTTTTCGTTACCGCTACTACTTCTGCCCGCCGCGTGCTCACCACCACCGATATGTACGAACCGTCTCTGTAATAGAGTTTTCGCACCATCGAGTCGCGCGATTCTTGCCACTAAAGATGACCTGTTCCCGACAGTCTGAGAGCCGTCTGAGAGCCGCGGAAGTTTGGAACGACAGTCTTCTTCGAGCTGTTCAATAAACTTCTCGCATCGCTGTTCCCATGCAAGATATTCGTCCAAGGTAGCGATTTGGTTGGATCCTTCCACCAGGTCGCGTTCCGTTTTATCGAGATGTTCCATGTTTTTGTTTTTTAATACTGTCTTTTTTTAAATCACGTCACATTCTTCGATGGAGCACTTGCACGTGACTCGATCGCACGCTGAACAATATCGTTTGCAATATTGAACGACATAGTGCGCAGACATAAACGGATAAGGAAAGAAGTAGGGGGTATTAAAATGATTAAGCTCCCAATTATCAATATCATCACGGTCACGTTCACAGGTTCTTTGAAGCATCAATAGATGATTAGGAATATTGAGGTCAAGGTACATATACATATGTGCCGAATTGTTCATCACCAATAATTCAACGTACTTCCCAATACCTGTATGAATCTTAATGTACAGTGCTTCACAACCAACATCCTCGATCTTCCGAAAAATTTCAATCGCCCAATAATGATACTCCCAATAGCGCGGTTTAACGTAATATCGACTAATACCGGCCAACCGAGTTGCTTCGGCATCGCACTCGTCCCGCAGCCGTTGATACACTTTTCGTCTCACGTTAGAGTCCCAGTCATAAGGAGGCTCGGTTTCGATAACGATTTCTTGTCTAGCGAAGCGTTCACTGGTTTCGCGTATACCTAGTTTGCGATCGCGAAGAAACTGTACCGGCGATATTCGTCGCACATCCTTCAGTCTTTCGTCTCGCACATCTTCATCAGTCTTCAAAGCATCGGCGATATCGTTTATTAAATAGTGATCATAGCCTAAAGAGGTTATATACTTATTAAGATCACTTCTTCTTTTCAATTTGTTCTTTTCAATTATCCGTTCCATGTTGCTAGTCACTGTCGTCCGTTAACTCGCGATCCATATCTGCATTATTGTCATCTCGCTATACTTTTTTTCAATCGATGTACCGACGCGTAGACTTTCAAATCACAGACTGTGATTTTGACTCGCTTCATTCTTTCTTATATACTTTTTCTATTGCCTTTTCCTCTCGTTCCAACTAGAGCATCGCGTATCGTTTCTTCTGTTTTAGTGCATGGTGTGCATACACTGCAGAGAAACAATATCACCCATAGAAATTGAGTCGCATTGCTGTCTAGTGTTTATAAAATCTAGCAGCCTGTCATCGGCGCTCGTCTTTGTAACCCGCGACGGTTAAGTCGCATAAAATTTTTAGTCGAGTACCTACGTCGCGCGACCATCGATGCTCGCATCCGCAGTGCAAGATGATACTCGTTTATAAATTCTGTCATCGACGTTCGTCGATACCCATAGAAATTGAGTCGCGTTGCTGCGCTTATGCCGTCTAGTGTTTATAAAATCTAGCAGCCTGTCATCGGCGCTCGAATTTGTAACGCGCGACGCCATAGCCGAATGGCACTGCAAAACACCGATAAGCAGCACTTCCTACGAAGAAAAGTGAAAAGGACCGCGGTGTCACGCTAGTCGCAGGTCGTAAATTATAGCCGCCTGCCATAGGCGCTCGCTCGCATTTGAAGAGTGTGAAATTACATCTGTTTATAAATACTATCGGCCGAACATCGACGCGAGGCGGCATTTGTTTATCGAACATGTCCCGACGCGCTCGCCTGATTTCCCCCCCCTCCTTCCCTTCCCTAGGACCTCCTTGATCTCGAAGCCCTCCCCCCTTCCAACCCTATGCTAGAAACGCAGATCCCCCCCCCTATTCCCCCCCCCCCTCGAAGGACGGCGGCACTAGAGTTTCCCCCCCTCCCCGGCAGACCCCTCGGCTACGAGTCCTTCCCCCCCGCCCCTTACCCCCCCTGAGATCCCCGGCCTAGAATTCTCTCACTCTTCCTACTCATGTGTCGACATAGCCAACCGTGATCTACCTACAAACAAACTTAAATAAGTCATTACAAAGTCTGCTCTCATTGGGCGAGATTTATTTTTTAATAAAATATGTTTAATATCATTCATTTCGGATTCTACAGCTGATGAACTTGCATTTATCTGCCCATATCCGAAAATAGAGATCATTACATCTGAATATAATGGAAAATAAGAAAGAAATGTTCTCAGTTTTTTACTTAATTGAGGAATATAATAGGGATTTGCCGCGTCACAGTTTATTGTGGTCTCTTCGAGCGTTTTGCGACATTCTTGAACGAGATTGTTTGACCACGAACCGATATTACAATCCTTTATTTCTATATCAAACTCTTCATTTTCTGTATCTTTATCATCTTTGTCATCTTTATTTTTTCATTTTCGTTTAGTAACACATCCTCGATGCCTTTTATGTGATGTGTAATAATGATACAAGCAGATTCCGCTGGCGAATTATTTCCATCGTTGTCCTTTCCAATTTCTTCGCTGAGGGATAATATAAGAATGCATCTTGTTAATTCAACAAATTGAAAAAAATTTGTCTGCTTTGTCAATAAGGCCATAGCGCGTATATAAATTTTTTTTACTTTAGGATTTAATTTTGAGAAGAATTTCCACCTAGACACCATATGCATATAGTGACAAATATCAAGACGTATAAAGCACTTTGGCTTTTCATATTATCCTGTTTTAAAATTAAAGTAAAACAAGTCATTAAATAATGTTTTAAGTTTGAGTATTGGCCAAAAGCTTTTGCAATAGCATTGAGTAACGCCATATCAAAATCACATATAACTGATCGAAGAATTGGAAAACCTACCTTTCGAATCAATCCTATACGCAAAAATTCACTCAGCCAATATTGAATCGCATTTACGTTTTGCACTGCGCTCAACATTTGAAATACTGGCATCTTATAATTGGAAGTACTCGTAACGGCCTGATATAAATATATATGGGATGATAGCTCTCCATTTGGTAATTTGAATTTTCTTATTAATGAGCCAGTTGCATCAATGTAGAGTATGTCATGATATTTTAAATAAATAATCATTTGTTCTGGTGTCCAATAATGAATGAAAAATGGATCATATCCTATACAATGAATAGAACCTGCATGGTTATTATACTTCATACTTTGAAGATTCGTGAAAGCGCACGATCCTTCTATTTGCAGGTTTAAATCCTGTCTCTCTTGTTCTGCCTTTCTTAAAGTAGAGGCTTTGTATAAATGTGGTGGCTCTGAATCGTACAAATTCATTAATTTTGCAGCCTCCTGCCTTCGCCATGTCGTTGCTGATAACGCAACTGTCGCGAGAGATTGCGATATCTCCACTCTTTTTTCTCCACTCAGTGGACGATTTTTTGTATGCTTAATGTTTGCATTAAAGTTCCTTACACGACATTCCATTCGAACATCTGTATTATCTTCAGGTACATTAATAATTTTACTAATTAAATTAGATTTGCAATCTGGACAGCTTGCATATACAGTTGCATAAATGCCCGTTTCCGATATCTTACATCGTTTGAACATAAATGCACATGGTAACTTTGTAGTTTTATGTATTAATTCAAAAATAGTGTGTGTCCATTTACGACGTCGTAATGTGTTGTAGTGGACGAGCGTGGCCTAGTAGACAGCGCACTGGTCTATTGAGCCAAAGGTCCCGGGTTCGATTCCCGGTAGAGCTAGAAAATTTTATTCGCTTGTTCTCCTCTCAGAAGGCAATGGCAAACCACCGAGAGTATGTCCTTGCTACGAAAACTTCTCTAAAAAAAAAATTGCCGTTTGAAATCGGCGTTCCGTTCGAAATCGGCGTTAAACTGTAGGTTCCGCATACAATATAATCCACGTGCGCAACACATGTATATGAAGAGAAGTCACCACGCTCGGGCACGAGTAATAGGACTGATTGTGAGTATAATGTGTTGTAGTTTCTTTGTACATTGCTATTACATTTATAAATTACTGACTAGCAATCTATATCATGCCACGTTTTTGAAGGAATATTAAGGTCAAATTCTAAATCTTTTTTCGTAGATGACAAGTTAAATGATTCCTCATCATCAATAGATGTATCAATTGTCGTATTTGCAGGTCTATCCAAATTATGATAACTTAAAAGTTTATCGTATAATCCATATCTGTTTTGCAATAAAATGGTATAAGGAACGTTTCACGTCAACCGGATCACTTGTCTGCCCAAAATTTGAAGCGATCTACAAAGACGTTCGATAGCTCAAAAAATTAGTCTTTACTAGTACTTTCGAAAGTCATGTGCCCCGTTTTGAAATCCAAGATGGCTGATCCAATATGGCGGCTGAAAGCCTGAAAATTGGAGAAAAATCTACATAATTTAACGTAATCATGTTTTTAAATATTGATTCGGTTTTGAAATGGTTTGGTAAGGAGTTTTCAGTATCTGTGATGTTGAATCTGGGAACTAGTTGAAGTTTGGAACGTTCCTGGATTTTTTAAAAATAATTTGTCCCATTTCTTCTTTGGCACAGAGACATTTCTGAGTGATAAATATGAAATACATAAGAGACCAAACCGATACACCCTGCGAAAGACACCCTTATATTAAAAAACCTACCCGGACCACTTTAAATATTCTGGCTACGCTGAAAACGATTTGTCCCATTTCTCCTTCGGCACAGAGCAACTACTAAATGCCACACACAAAATACATAAAAGACCGAACCGATACACCCTGCGGAAGACACCCTTATATTCAAAAAACCTACCCCCGGACCACTTTAAATATTCTGGCTACGCTGAAAACAATTTGTCCCATTGCTCTTGTGCGGAGAAAACTGGGCTCCGTCTTTCGGAAAGAGACGTTAAGCCGTTGGTCCAAAAAGTTAAAGTGAGAGGAGAAGGATAGTATTGGTAGTAGGTTGCAAACCCTACGGGGATATGCAATAAATTATGAATTTTACAGGAAATTTATAAGTTGCTTTGTGCCAAAGAAGAAATGGGACAAATCGTCTTCAGCGTAGCCAGAATATTTATAGTGGTCCGGAAATAGGTTTTTTGAGTATAAGGGTGTTTTCCGCAGGGTGTATCGGTTCGGTCTCTTATGTATTTTGTGTGCGGCATTTAGTAGTTGCTCTGTGCCGAAGGAGAAATGGGACGAATCGTTTTCAGCGTAGCCAGAATATTTAAAGTGGTCCGGGGGTAGGTTTTTTTAGTATAAGGGTGTCTTCCGCAGGGTGTATCGGTTCGGTCTCTTATGTATTTCGTATTTATCACTCAGAAATGTCTCTGTGCCAAAGGAGAAATGGACAAATCATTTTTAAAATATCCAGGAACGTTCCAAACTTTAACTAGCCCCCAGATTCAACATCACAGACACTGAAAACTCCTTACCAAACCATTTCAAAACCGAATCAATATTTAAAAACATGATTACATTAAATTATGTAGATTTTTCTCCAATTTTTAGGCTTTCAGCCGCCATATTAGATCAGCCATCTTGGATTTCAAAACGGGGCACATGACTTTCGAAAGTACTAGTAAAGACTAATTTTTTGAGCTATCGAACGTCTTTGTAGGTCGCTTCAAATTTTGAGCAGACAAGTGATCCGGTTGACGTGAAACGTCCCATTAAATATATTTCGGAGATATTTTTCCTTCTAACAAAAAACTTAGTTCTTTATATGTAACGGATTTCGGAGTTACTGGTTTCCCGTTTTCATCCAAAATACGACAAGGTGTATCCAGACAAACTTGCATAGGTGCATAAGCATATGCATAAAGAGATGGATTGGTCTATTTCCTTTTGCACATATATATAAACCAATTAATTTCTTACGCTTATGTTTATGAGCTATGCAATTTGTCTGAATTGACTTTAAAAAAACAGCGCTAAGTTTTTTATAAGAAAAATTTATTTATTTTATTTTAATTAAATATTTTTATTTTATAATGTTACCTCTTTAATTTTTGTGATTAAAATAATTCTTTGTAATATTATAATTTTATCAAGGAGAATTAAAACTACTACCACTTGGGTTAATAGAAAGACCCTTAGGAATACAAAGATACATACCACTTGGGTTAAGTTAGGTAACACAATTTTGTTTTATTTTTTAAGAGTAGTTGCACTACAATCATTTTTTAAAGCAATATATATATTCTCTTTGTAGTTGACGTAATTTAAAAATTTCATATATTTTTTTAAAATAACAAATCAGTGTTCCAGGCAATGTGCCAGACTAGAGTCAAGCTCAACAGGGTCTTCTTTCCCCGCTAATTTTTCCAAGCCCGTTCCCTTGGCAGTGGTTTCGCTAGATAGTAGATAGGGACAAAATATGTCGTTTGTTTAACGTGCGGACAGAATATGTCGTTTGTTTAACGTGCGGCACCTGCTCGTAGAGCCTCATCCACACGGTCCCTATGGGCGCGGGATTGGGATACACCCAATCAGCGCGTACCGACCGAGGTCGATACTACCAGTGCGCCGCAGGATTGCAGGATCCCGCGGCAACCCACTGGTCGGGGCGAGCGACTATCCACGCTTTACCAGCTAAGCAGGCTGGCACCCGAGCTGTTGGGACGCAAGCTTACCCGTCGGACACCCAAGTTCGTGAACTCGGGTATCCTAGCCAGCATTTGGCTTAACCATTGCCACCACGATGGTCCTACCCGCGACCGGCGGGAGCAAGCTCCCTGAGCGACCGGTCCCCGTGGTACCAGTCTAGATTACTGGTCGGATCTTCGCAGCCGAAGCCACTCCCAGTTGGGTCTCCTGCAGACCCGGCCCTGGTAAGCCACATTCACACGTCTCACGCATTCCCATTCATTCTTCGCTGAAACACACATGCCGCAAACCTGCTCAGACTCTCGTATCTTTTCTTTCGCTCCAGTACCTCGCTCACATCCACTCTACCATCCTCACTCACCCTGACTCTCCATTCGTCCAAGCTCCTAATGTCCTTATACATTTCACACTCAACCATCACATACTTCCAATCCTCGCACTCGGCACCACACGCACAACTTTCAGTCTCAGACAGTCCCCTTTTATGCAAGAACTCATTCAAACTGCCGTGACCCGTCAAAATATAGCCGAGCCATAGGCTCGGCTCAAATCCCAGACAAACCTCGGCAAACCTCACATCCCGTATAAAGCCATGTGTCACTCGTCCCTTCGCACTGTTATCCCATTCATTCTGCCATCTTTCATACAACCTAGCATTCAACAGCTCCAAGCTGTGGATGAGAGGTCCACATCTCTCGTTCTTACTTCCTCTTCACTCATAATACCTCTTTTACCCAATCTCCAGCCATTCTTAATTCTCACAGTCATACCTCTTTTCACGCACTCCAGGTCCCACGGAAGACCACCCATCAATACCTGCATGGCCTCCGTGGAGACCGTTCTACAGACATTCAAACAAGCGCTCATCGCCACTCTTTGGCATCTGTTAATTGCGCCACTCGCGCATATCTATACTCCATGGCTTCATACCACACGCTCGCACCATACATAACACACGCAGCAAACAAACCCTTATAAATCACACGCCATGCTCTCTCTCGCAATCCCCATTCGCTTCTCATCACTCGTCTCAACTTTCCCACTACGCTCACACACTTCTGTCTCATACGCTCCAGGTGCGGCTTAAAGCTCATTTGCTCACCCACCCACACACCCAGATATCTCACACACTTCACATACCTCACATGCTTCCCATTCACACTAACGCTCGGGTGTCTTGTTTCCGACATATTCCCTTTCAGGAGCATCATAACCGTCTTGCTCTCTGAAACTTTCACACCGACACTCGCACCCCATTCGCTCACTATCCTCATCCACTCGTTCCCCATTCTCTCCAGATCCGCCCGGCTCTGTCCTTCGACAGGCACGAACAGATCATTGGCATACGCCGTCGCCATACATCCACGTCTGCGAAGTTTCCACAGGAGCTTATCCATCTGTAGGTCCCAAATGTTTGGGCCACCGATGGACACCTGCGGTGCGCCTCGCAGCACCCTCTTTCATACTTCCTCATTCATTCCTATCATACATGCCCATCTCTCATCAAAATAACTCTTCCACAACCCAATCTCCTCACATCCTTCCTCACACAGTTTTTCAATCACACATGGCCATTCCAGGTTGTCGAAGGCACCCTGGAAGTCCACAAAAATTCCCAACACATACTTGTACTCGGACCCACTCACGCACTCACGCACGCTATTCCACGCACTCTCGGTCGAACGTCCCTTCACAAACCCGTGTTGTGCCTCACACATTCTACCACTCATCAATCGCTCCAGCCTATTTACCATTATTCGCTCCAACACTTTCCCAAGCACAGACAACAGGCTGATCGGTCTGTACGACCCGGGGTCCGACCGCACTTTCTCTGGGGACTTCAGAAGTACAACCACTCTCGCTTTCTTCCACACCTTCGGAAAGCAGTTGGTACTCAGACACACATCATACACTCAACCATCCCGGAATTGCGCGCTAAACGGCACGCAACATTTCCGTCGTAACTCCATCCAACTCGGGTGCTTTACCCACTTTCATCGCCCTCACAGCCACATCCACTTCATTCCACTCGAACGTTCTTTCAATCCTCTCTCTCTCTCTCTGCCAGTCGTACATCATCCATTCCCGTGTCCGGGAAGAAGCGATCTAGCAGCACATTCGCACTCTCTTCCCACGTACTCGTTGTCCTGTCACCCACTTTCATAGCACTCAGTCTGTCTCGTCCGTACTTACCCATACACACTTTGTACACATCACCCCATGGATCCCGATTTCCCTTGTCACTCACGAACTGTCTCCAGTTCTCCTCTTTCACTCTCCATATCGCTCTCTTGTACTCTCTAAGAGCACGTTTGTACACATTCAGACATCCTTCTACTCGACTTCGATCTCTCCCTCTCATTCGCTGGTAGGCACGCCTATACTTCCTCACATCCTTCTTCATGCGCTCAAGCTTATCCGTCCACCACACAAGCTTCCTCGCAACCCCACACACTCGCCTTTTCATTTTATTGTCATTCACCCTCAGGATCCATGATGTGACGCGCTCCGCCAAGCTCTCCACGTCCCAGTCATCCATCACATTCACAGCATCCTCCGACGCATACTCTACTAGATCGCTCATGTAACCCTCCCAGTCCACGTCTTTACACACCCATCTACGCATACCTACCATCCGCTCAGCATTCTCACCATAGGTCATACGTATCAGCAACACATTATGGTCGCTGATACCCCAATCGCTCTTGACTCCCCATTTAAACTGGCACCTCTCAAGCGCATCGCTTACGAGAGTCACATCGATGTCGCTTTTTTCATTGGGTCCGCTAAACGTGTAACTCTCGCTTGGCTCATTCAACACAATCATACCGTTTGTCACAATCCACTCCTCAAGCATTCTGCCACGCATTTCACTTTCTCTACTGCCGTCTCTACCCTTACTGTACAGTCGTTCACTTAAAGGTTGCAACACTTTTTTTTGGATGGGTTTTGGAACGCACGAATATTTAGAGACTGCGAGCCACTGCGTCTAGGGAGCTGCCGTGACCAGCAGTGAGCTGTAGTGAGAGGTTAAAGACAGCTGTCAAAAGAGCACACACAGGGTGTGTATACACAACAAAAGCATCTTACAGCGTAACATCTGATAACAGGTAGGAACAGGTAGGAACAAGACATCTTAAATAACGTATACTTTTTACGATATTTTAATTTAAATAAATAAATAAATAAATAGATAAATAAATAATTAAATAAATAAATAAATCTATTTAAATTAAAATATTTAAATTAAAAAATAGAGTAATTCCAATAACTTTCAAGTCTTAAATTATTTCTCTTACATATTTTGCGACGTTTGATAAGTCTATCTAGTTAAGATATAATATGAGCTAAACAATTTGTTATATATTTCTATACGTTGTAGAATTTTGCCAAAGGACTGGAATAAGAGAAAATTTTATTTTGCAATAAATATTCTAATATATTTATAATTATAAGTCAGATATGATTTGCTTTACAAAGATGCAGACTGTAGTAACCATCATATATATTCTTGCAGATAATATAAAGAAACGAGGAACTGTCCCCTTGCGCAAACGTATATGGCACATTCTTCTGCGTGTTATTCACAAGTGGATGAGCATGAGTGGCATGGCTTCCGTGAACCATTTTCAAGGAAAGTCCCACGACCACCTGCAGGTTGAACGATAAATAAATATATCATTCAAAATAAAACACAAAAATTCGTTAGCCTAACTGGCAATAATTTTAATATTAATACAACAACGTTTCGACCTCTACTTTGGGTCCTTATCAAGTTATAAGTTATTTAGCAATGAACAAATCGACGATTCCGTTATAATTTTAGACGCGAGAGTAATAGGACAAAATATTTGCCCCGACGAAAATAGACTCCACCCCTCACACGCGCACCCACAATCCGAAGACGCGAACAGTACGACCAGTAGGCGAACACACAGACGAGAGTTCTCATTGACCTCGTACGATAGCAGCGTATTTGACCCGCAAGAATATTATTCTGCACCGAGACACGTGAACGTAATCGAGATGGCGGAAGCAACAAATAGCAACCACGACGCGAATAACGTAAATGACAACGCGCCGATAACCCCAGAGGAAATAGACGAAGAAATAAACCGTCTTAATCAAGTGCTATCACAAAGAGGCACCCCGGCAAATCACCGTAACCGGATACCCGCACGGGCCGAACCGCCGCGAGACGATAGAGATTCCATTCTCGACGAGATATTAAACGGAATCCGCAACTTACAAGATCGCGTAAATCAACTAAAAACGGCGAATCCTGAACGCCGCGAATTTCACGCGAGACGCGAGCCAAGTAACCTCCCGTTCGAAGTAACGTACGGAAGAACGTCATATGATATTCGGAACCAAGCGGAGCGCGCAATCGGATATCTACGTTTAAAAGAGGCACGAGACATAATACCTGAGTTCGACGGAACCTCGAGTAAATTACAAGAATTCTTAAGCGCCGCGTCATATGCAATGAAAAACATAAATCCTATGGAGGAAGGAACGCTATTAGAAGCAGTGCTATGCACAAAGCTAAAAGGAAGAGCGATGATAGACTTTCAAACGCGAGAAATAAGAGATTTCGCACAACTAAAGAAGGAATTAGAAGTTTGCTATTTGAGCCGCAAAAGCACAACACACTTACAACTAAAGTTTAATACAATCAAGCAAAAACCCGGAGAAAATGCAAGAGCATTCGGATTAAGAGCCGATAAGCTAGCGATGGAGCTATACGACTCCATGATAGAGGGAAGAAATCACACCATAGAAAGCAAGCGAACTATATTAGAAACGATTCAACAACAGGCATTACAGAATTTCCAATTAGGATTGAGAGACGAGATCAAGTTACTTGTCCGAGCTCAGCATTTCGCAACATTGCAAGAAGCGATTGCCGGAGCGAGCGCCGAAGAAAAAGTAAACGGGCCGAGTGGAATTCCGCCGCGTCCCAAAAATAATTATGCGTACTCGCCGCAACCGCGCGATAACCGATCGACGTTACAATGCCAAAAATGCGGAAAATACGGGCACCTCGGAAGGGAATGTCGTACCAATAGATATGCGAACCGTTTCTCCTTACCGAAACCCGATAGAACACCCCGCGTAAACGCGATAGATAAAGTCTGCAATTACTGCAAGAAGGCAGGACACATGCGCGAAGAATGTTGGTTGTTAAATGGTCGACCAAATAGAGAAAGGACGAATCACAACAAACCTAATAATCCGCGAGGACAAAATAAAAATTTTCACCCGAAAACAAATGGCCCGAGAAAAAAGGACAGTAATTCAGCCGCGAATAGCGATGAGGAAGATAAAGAGGACACAAAGCAGCGCCGACCGGCGTTAGAGTATCAGGTGTCACACCTGACGAACAAGCCGCGAAAGCATGCAGGGCTGGACTTAATCACTCTGCCCATGCGAGAAGCGAAGCGCGAAAAAATAAATTTACTGTTCGATACCGGAGCCGCCGTATCAATAATAAAAGTAAAACATTTGAAAGGCGAAACAATGATAGAAGAGGATAAAATGGCCCTTACAGGAGTAACAGGTCACAAAGCCCATACAATTGGAAAATTTGCAGCAACTATTGACTTGAAAGATAGAAAGATCAAGCACACGATATATGTCGTCAAGGATGATTTTCCGATAGAATACGACGGAATACTAGGCGTAGATTTTATAAAGAAACATCGAGCGTCATATAGTTACGAGTCGAGCGCAATACGCATAGGGAATAGCACATTAAAATTATATCCGTATAAGAAGATGGTTTTGAAACCGCGAAGCGAGACAATAGTGCAAGTCGCGACCGATAAAAATTCACTAGGAATAATACAGGCAGAAGAGACAATGCCAGGAGTGTTCATAGGAAATTGCCTAGTGATGCCAGAAAACTTTCTATGTCCGGCAAGCATACTAAATACGACGGAGAAGACAGTCGAAATGCTAATGCCGCAAGTAACATTAGAAGAGTTAGAGCAAGAAGAAGCAAAAGAGACAGAAATAAACCAAGTAGACAAGGCAGAAGAAACAATGCCGCGTAGCGAAAAAGTCGAAAAATTGATACGCACACAACACTTAAACGAAGAAGAAAAGAAAACCATTATGGAAATTTGCAGAGATTACAGCGATGTATTGCATGTGGAAGGAGAACCACTGACATGCACTGATATCGTCGCGCATAAGATTACCACGAAGGCGGGCAGCGTACCGGTCAACGTCCGACCGTACCGTTTGCCAGAAAAGCACAAGGAAGAAGTGAATAGACAAGTGAAAGAGATGTTGAAAAACGGAATTATTAGACCTAGCACGAGCCCGTGGAATGCGCCGTTGCTAGTAGTACCGAAGAAAAGAGACGCATCAGGAAAATTAAAACTGAGAGTGGTAATAGATTTTCGGTTTGTGAACGACCTAACGGAGGGAGATTCCTTCCCATTGCCAAACATAACCGATATCCTAGATCAACTGGGAAAAGCAAAATATTTTACCACGCTAGACCTCGCCTCGGGATATCATCAAATCCCGATGGAAGAAAAAGATAAAGAAAAAACAGCGTTCTCGACACAATACGGACATTACGAGTATAATCGAATGCCTTTTGGACTGAAAAATGCCCCAGCGACATTTCAACGAGCAATAATAGCCGTTTTAGCAGGACTAGTAGGATTACAATGCTTAGTCTATCTAGACGATATAATAATATACGGAGCAAGTTTACAAGAGCACAATAAGAGATTAATTGAAGTGCTAAAAAGACTGAGAAAATATAATTTGAAATTACAGCCCGATAAATGCGAATTCCTTCGGAAAGAAGTGACGTATCTCGGACATGTAATAACAGAAAACGGAATCTCACCAGACCCTTCAAAATTAGAAGCAGTAAAAAACTTCCCGAGACCAACAAAAGTAAAGGACATCCAGGCTTTCGTAGGATTAGCCGGATATTATCGAAGATTTATTAAAGATTTTTCAGCAATCGCCAAGCCACTCACAAAAATGACCAGAAAAGATAGCAAATTCGAGTGGAACGCAGAACAACAAAACGCATTTGAAATACTTAAAGAAAAACTAACCACAGCACCGGTATTAAAATACCCGGACTTCTCCCAAGAATTTGTAGTAACGACCGACGCGTCAGATTAGGGGCCATACTGTCACAGGGAAAGATAGGTCAAGATCAACTCGTGGCGTATGCGAGCAGAGTACTATCTAAAGCCGAGCAAAATTACAATACTACCGAGAAAGAATTACTAGCGATAGTATGGGCGGTGAAACACTTCCGACCATACGTTTATGGAACAAAATTTACCATCGTGACAGACCATAAATCATTGGTTTGGCTATTTAACGTAAAGGACCCCGGATCACAATTAATCCGATGGAGATTAAAATTAGAAGAATACGATTACACTATCGTACACAAGGCCGGTCAAGAGAATAGAAACGCGGATGCGCTGAGTCGACATGTGCCGACAGATATCAACAAGATAGAGAAAGAAGAGAATAACGAAGAGGAGAGCGAAAGAAAATACACAGAAGAAGAGAAGCAACGTATATTATACGAATACCATGATGCACCTGTAGGAGGACATCAGGGTGTGGAACGCACCATAAACCGAATAAGGTTGACGCATAATTGGAGAGGATTAACTCGAGACGTCGAAGACTACATTAATAAATGCGAACTATGTCAGAAGAACAAGTTATCGCGAAAAAATAAAGCACCCTTAGTAATAACAGACACCGCGGACAAACCGTTCGAAAAATGTGCTCTAGATATAGTAGGACCACTGACGGTGACCGAAAACGGAAATAAATATATCCTCACGTTTCAGGATAATTTATCAAAATTCAGTAAGGCGATACCCGTACCTAATCAAGAAGCGAATACAATCGCGAAAGAATTCGTCACAAAGATTATCTTTGAATACGGTATCCCCGACAAAATACTGACGGATAGAGGAACGAATTTCCTTAGCGAAATATTTAAAAGCACGTGTAAATTACTGAAGATAGAAAAAATTCAAACAACGGCCTACCATCCCGAGAGTAATGGAGCATTGGAACGCTCTCATAGAACATTAGCCGAATATTTGCGACATTATATTAACGCGGACCAGACAGACTGGGACGAATGGACGCCATACGCAATGTTCGCGTATAACACGACGCCACACACAGCGACCGGGTTTACACCCTTCGAATTAGTATACGGGCACCGAGCGACACTACCGACGGCACTGTCGCAACCACCGAAACCAACGTATACTTATGACAATTACGCGCAAGAGCTAAAAGAAAAATTAAGAGCGACACAACGAGTTGCAAAAGAACATTTGCGAAACGAAAAATCTAAGGCCAAGGAGACGTATGATAAGAAGACAAAAGAAATCAATTTCCGAGTGGGAGACAAAGTTCTCTTGCACGACGAAACGGTGCATAGAGGGAGATCGAAAAAATTAGAATCCCCGTGGATAGGACCGTACGAAGTAATTGAAAAACACTCAGACGTAAATTATACGATCAAAAAGGGACGGAAAACCACGCGAGTACACGTAAACCGATTAAAGCCCTTTATAGAACAGTAAAAACAGCGTAGAAGAACAAAAACAAGCAATAGGAAGTAGGCAATAGAAAATAGGCGATAGTAAAAACTAACGAAAATTAGACAATAAGTACTTACCGAACATCAAACACGTCGCACCACACGACGTCCGGTGGCCACATCTAAGGTGACCTCCAGGGGGTGGAGAAGATGCACCCAGGTGTCCGGGGGCGTTAGCAACGTTTCTGCGTAGGTGGGAGGGGGCGACGTCGGCCCCGAACCCAAATTTGCCGCAATCCGCGCACTAGGCGCGGCACCCTCACTTACGGCACCCGCACGAGCAGCGCGGAGCCAATACGTGCGCCAGCATGCGTCGCACGTCGTCGGGACAAAAAAAACGGTTGCAAAGACGGCACCTCATTTCACAAATTAGCGCAAACAAAAAGTACTCTCTCTGAATCACGTCGCAAGAGCAACTAAACGCGCGAGGAGAGAAAAAACGCGAGGAGAAGGCATTATCAAGCCAAGGTAAAAATTCGAAGAAAGGTAACATGAGTCCTTATCTTACAGGACGCTGATCGTCGTCCAGCACTTCGCGAAAAAAGCGAAACCTGAGACAGCACCATCGTACGAGATACGACAATTCAGCAGCGAGCCGGGAATATACTTTGAGAGAACCGGACAATTGCAACAGGTAGAAGCTACTTGGAAACTAGCGATTAAAATCGACGTAGCAGCCCTAGGAAACCGATATCACCAACTTCAGGAATTTCTACAGCAAGCCGAAGAAGTATGCGAAACGATAATCGCAAAGGACACGCAGCAGACGTGCAAAAACATACAATAGAGAAAAATAACAAAAAATTAACGCAATTATTAACGCGATTACAGACTATATATAAAACAACTAATAAGAAGCGAGGGCTAATAGACGCGATCGGCACGATCAGCAAAACGCTGTTCGGCACTATGGATGCCGACGATGCAAAACACATACAGGAGCAGCTTGAACTGATGCAAAATCAGCAACAGACTCTACGGCACACCGCAAAAAGCCAATTAAAGGTGATAAATGCCACGATAGGCCACATGGAGGCCTTAGAAAAATCGTTATACCACAACGAACAACTGATGGCGAACGTCACGAGACGGATACAGCTGGAAACAGCACTGTACGCCAAAAGAGAAGAAATAGACGAACAGCTTTTAATACTAACCACAATCACAGAGGATCTAATGGAAGACGTGAAGGACACCATAGACTACCTCACATATTCGCGGGAAGGAGTAATACTCACCCGCCTATTGCCAATAGAAGAAATAACAACCGAACTACAAGAAGCAACGTCACAATTGACGCAGGGATCCCACTTTCCGTTTAAAACTAGAGTAGAAAATTGGAACGAGATACAAAACTATGTAGAAATTAGCGCATATTATGATAAACCGAACATTTATACGATAATCCCCGTGGTAGCATACCCCGTGTATGACATAATAAAAACGACACCATTACCTGTCCCTAACCACGCGAATATTTTCACATTCCTAAGAGCTACTCACAACATATTAGCAATAGACAAAGAGAATCATAATTACATAACGCTAGAGGAACGCGATTTAAACGACTGTAAACGAAACGGAGCAGAGTACGTATGTGACCGAAACTGCCCGATATATTTTGTGGGGACCAACGCACCCTGCGAAGTGCAAGTTTATGTGGGGACGCCGGGATATGTAAACGCCTGCGAGAGGCGGCAAATGGTGTCAGACGTAACCTTGTGGGTAGCGTTGAGCGAACCACAGGCGTGGCTGTTCTCGGCGCCGAGAAAACAAAAGATAGCGATCCAATGTAACGATCAGGCGGAACAAAAGGTAGAAATCGAACGAACAAGAAAACTAAGTATAAACAAAAATTGTAAACTAACCACACCCGACATTATTATAAAAACAAAAAGACAAACGACTATGAGACAAATAGAAATGCACCTAGCAGATTTTAACCTAACGCTAACAAACATAAATAAAAATATTAACAAACAAACGAAAAAAGAAATTAGATTAGAACCTGTAATTAGGAATCCGAACGAATTAATGGAGTTAAATCTAGAAATAAGCGATATAAATAAAGAATTGGAAAAATCCCAAGACACCCTAATAAAAAATCCCTACGTCATATATCCCGTAGGATCGACACTTACGTTAATAATTATATTAAGCATAGTAGGAATAATCATCTATGTAATAAAAAGACATAAGAAGCGAGCAAGCGCCCGACCGCACGGACAGGGCGACTCAGCGATACTATACTAAAAAATAAGAAGAATGTAATCTCAGAAACAAATAAAGAAAATAAATCACCCTAATAGAAATAGAAATAGGATAAGCAGCGAAAAAATTGTAACGAAAACTACAGACCGTAGTTTCCTTCTCTCAAAGGGGGAGGGATGTTGCGGCCCCAATTAAAATGTTATAATAAAATAAGAATAATATTAAGAAAGACCGAAAATAACAATAGGGAACGCGACCGCGAAAGCCCGAGAGAATTACGCAACGCCGAATCAGCAAAAGATGAGTTGCGCGATCGGCCCAGATACGATCGAGCAACTCAGCGATATCGAAGGACAGGACGAGGATTGAAAAGGAAGCGACAACAGGAGACGAGGGGGCAATGTGAGTCGGGCAGCGACGAACGGGTCTTGTACGAAATAAGTTGTAAAGGAGAAGTAATTAGTAAAAGTCGTGTTTATTGCATCCAAAAGTGTTTATCATTTGCCTCCCGCCTCCTCCTTGGAAAAATCGAATCCCAAGTGTCCCAAAAAGGGGGCACAACATATCGGATTCTTATTATTTTTTACTGTGTATGCTTTACATTTATTTATTATAGTTAGCTGAAACTATTTTTATATTGTGAGTATAAAAATTAATACATATTCTGTTAACGTTGAAATATCGAAATAATCGGTTTCAAATCAAGCGCAAGAAATATGTTTACTTTTAAATAAGGTTTTATATTATTTTTACGTATTATTATATTATTTTTAAAAGTCTGTGGAAAATTTTTAATTCTTTATGTTATTTCTAAATACTTTTGTAACATTTTGTTTGTATTAATAAGATTTTTTTCTACAGTCAAAAACAAGGTATTTTGCCCCTACAAAACACCCTGTTTTTGGTTGTAGAAAAAAATTATGACGTGTAGGAGCAAAACTGAGGTCACATTCGGTTTCAGCAGGCAAAAATACATTGGAATACCATAGTCTAGTCCATGGCGCAGACAACTTTTCACTTTTTGTGGGCCTGTAAAGTTGGTGAAATCAACAACTTTGACCCCTCCATATCTTGAAAATAAAAAGCCAGCTAAATCTGAAACTTTCTGAGGATTCATGACTCATTATAGACTATCATTTAGTACTTGTAAGTAGAAGTCTAAATTCAAGGGTGAAAAAAGAGGCTATTTTTAGCCTGTTTTTGCGGTCACTCTTTCTGCAAAAGAGAATAATAGGCAACAATCCACTAATTGGACAGCTATTAAAACAGTATGATTTTCTTCATGCCACTTGTGATATATGGGATTTTATACGATCATCTGTCGACATAATTTGACTCATCGGTAATGGCGAAAGAACACAGCTATTAGAATAATACTTGTTTATTACAAACTAGAAGGTTTTATATCAGTTTTATATCAGTTTTTTATTATGCAGCTTCAAAAAGTATCGTTACAATAACAGTTACAATCGTTACAAATTCTTATACAGATCTGAAAGATTAGAAAGTGAATCTCCAAAGCTCGAGCCGCTTGTCCGGTCTGTAAATGAAGACACTGTCGATCGGCATCGACCCGGAGGGATTCACCTCAACCCATCGCCACTGTGTAATACGTGAAGAAGCCCAGCTTCACGAGGGTGATGAAGATGATGAAGAGAGGCGGTGGGCAGCAGGCAGCATGCGTAGTGATCGGCAGTGATATTAAACTTTTATTGTGCTATTTAAACTTTTCTAATTTAAACATTACTTTATACATTATTAACAGATGATGGATCTTATAACAGACAGCACAAAGTTTTTGGATCGTTTAGCAGGCAATACCGAGCATTTCAGAAATGCGATGACTAAAGCTGGAGTCATTGTCAGCGGCGATAACCATCCTATTTGTCCTGTTATGTTGGGTGATGCAAAATTAGCAACAACATTTGCAGATAAAATGATGGGTATGAATATATTTTCATATAAATTATAAAATCTTTAAAGAAATGAACTATTCAATGATAAAATATACAACACCTACCATATATTATCAAAGTTTTACGACTTATTCTGTTATATTGCACGAGAATGATTTTTTTTTTTTTTTTTTTTTTTTACAGAAAAGGGAATTTACGTCATTGGATTCAGCTATCCCGTGGTACCAAAAGATAAAGCAAGAATACGTGTTCAGATTAGCGCAGCGCACTCGACCGAAGATATAGATCGTGCGGTAGGTGCTTTCATACAAATTGGAAAAGAACTTGCGGTAATTTAATAAATACATTTTTAATAACGGCAAAGAAAAATTGAATGATTGATTCTGTCTCCAATATGCATTCTGTTTCATTATATAAATAAATAAATCGCAGTGTTAACGCTATATATTTAAGCTTATTTGTATTATACAAATTAAATATTGCAAGTATATAAGTGCATGCGAATGTTGAACGTTGAATTTATTAACACGTGCAATAACAAATATCTTAATTGAGCAGTATATTAAAGGTGTACCTTTTTTTATACAAATTTCCAACGCGCAATGTTGTAAGTGATAAAATCTTGAATTAGGTGTAAAGTTATATTGTTATTAAACATTTGTTACATAGAATGCTAAGGTTTGTACGGTTTAACGAGATTTTCCGAAAATTCCCTGATCTGTTGAACTCCACGCACTTCCCTTTCTAGCAATGGAAGCTGATGCGTGACGTGAAAGTCCTCATAAAGGTCCATTATCTTAAAAAGAAAAAAAAATCATTTAATTTATCTTTCAAGAATTTGACAAAGCAATAAATATGAAATATTATTATTCTCTAATAATTATTTAGCTCTAAAAGAATTACGAAAAACAAATTAAAATATCAGCTATAAATACAACGTTAATTACCTGCTCTAGATATATTTATCTTGAATTTTATGCCTTGCAAGACACAGCCGACAAGGAGTATCACCCTCTTTCAAAAATAACAGTTGGTTCACTATAATATTATGGGTATCAATACCATATTTTGTTGTACCAATTCTTGTACAAGTCGTTCTGTCTCATAAAGCGACAAAAATTCTGCTATGCAGACACATATAAATGTCGTCTGTTGTGGATTTCTGAATTGTTCGTTAACTTGTCGAATGACAGCAAGCATTTCCTCCATCTTATTGAAAAATGTATCCACATTAAAATCCGTTAATCCCAACAACGAACTTATCTATAAAAAAAAATCTTTTTTTCAATTTAAATAATTCAGGGAAGATACTTGATGTACCTAATGTTAAAATGTATTAATTTTAGGTGAAATAACATGGATTAATTCTAACCTGTGTGATGAAACGATAGTAGCCTCAATGTGTGCCCAGTAGGTGCAGTATCAAACACGGCGTAGTACTTTCGGTCCCGCTCCTCCATGAGGAATTCATCGCCGATCATGCGGACCATCATGATAACGGCATGGCTGGTATATTATTAATTATAACAATTATTATTTATATGATTATTTGTATAATTTATGTGATCGTTATATTTATCTAATTTATATGATTATTACGAATAACTGATGAACAACTGCAATCTCTCGTTGCAGTGTGGTATCACCACGTCGATAGCACACACACCGCAAGCTGGTAGGCTCAACACCCCGCGCGACGGAGAGAGAGTATGCGTTCACTCAGCTCGGCCAAGACATTCGGACGAACGGCGCCAACGACGACGACGACGACGACGACGGCAACGTTGGGGAGGACGACGCGACGGTGCACGAGACGGTGTTCGCTCGCTCGGACTCGCAATTCCACCCGTGCCGATAGCGAGCATCAACGCGGACGTTGGATGCGCTCGACGATCAAAGGAAGGTAAGTGGCCGTGGAAGGAAGAGGCAGTCATATATAGGTATGATTGCCTGATATACTCTATAAAAAGAAGAAAAATAAGCTCAATTTAATTATTTATAAACTTTTTCTATTTTGAATTTTACAAAGTAATTTACTCAAAGAGTAATATGTTTCAGGTACGGTGTCTTACCTGAGGTGAGAACTTCTCTTAAATATATATATAGGAGACCGATCATATGACGACGGTAGTGGAAATTAAAAAAAGCATAAACTTTAAAATTACCTCGAATAGCTTTTACCTTAGAACGCTCTCATTCAATATTAATTCATTCATTCATTCATTTATTCATTACGTTCATTCTATATTATAGTTTAATAATGTTTCTATATTTTAAAATATAGAAACATTATTAAACTATAATATAATATTTCATCGAGATTGTTCAAGCTACAATCATTCAATATCAAACATTCATTCATGCATAATCCATGGAAGGTCACATAGTATTAATACCGCGTGACACTTCCATGGTTGTCTAGCACCGCTCTTAATCTTTGGGGCATAGAGTGCACTAAATAGTGGAATAGCGCGGGCCTTGCGCGGAAACCCTCCCACACATTAAGGACGTGTTGCTCAAGTTCCTCGCGTGTACGCCGAATTCTTGGATTCCACTCTTGAACAATTATGCCCTAAAGATTTTCGATCACATTCATATCCGGAGATTTGGCTTGTCAACATAAACAAGTTGTCAATAAGATATCTTCAGATATATCTTCCTACATAATAACAATTGACAACTTGTTTATGTTGACAACGTGTTAGCGTTATTAAACTGAGACGAGTTAACCATTTTTAACGTTAAATATTTGTGTTATATATAAATACAATATTGAAATGCCTGGTCCTACTCCGCAACGTGTTAGAGGTGAAATACTTGCATATACAAATGCAGGATTGACGGTTACAGAGGTTTCGAGAATATGTCACGTAAATGTAAAGTATCCATGCATTTATGATTCTATTCTCTATTTGGATAAGTTACAAGTCATTAAACTCGTCTAGCTATATTGCATTATTTAATTTAATCATTAAAATATACGTTTAACGTATTACAGAAAAGTACAGTATATCGAGTGCTGCAACAAATGCGAGTAGAAGGGCACCCCTGGTGGAAATAATTATCCAATTTTTTACGCGAAAATTACGCGAAAATTACGTGAAAACTACAATTTCTTCTAATCTAATTACAACTTTTAAAACTATTTTTACGTAATTTTTACGTCAAAAGTGCGCGATTTGGGCCATGTTTGTAGTGTTTCATAAATTTACGTAGAAATTTTTATGACAAAACTACAACTTTTTAGATGTAAGTATGCGACATGTGTTCAACATTTTTACATCAAACTATGCTGAAATCTACAACTTTCTATGCACAATAAGGTTTGTTTCTATTCCTGCACTGCTGAACTAGTGCACATACTGGTGCAAAATTTAAAGTGACAAGTATACTTTGTTTCACTCTAACTTACTGCAACAGTGTACACTATTATAATGTACACTGTTGCAGTAAGTTAGAGTGAAACAAAGTATGCTTGTCACTTTAACTTTTGCACCAGTGTGCACTAGTTCAGCAATGCAGAGATAGAAACAGACCTATATTGTTTTTATTTACAACTTTTACAAAACAATTTAACTATGTAAACAATTTAAATGACGTATAAAATTAATTAAATGTTAAAAAAAACACTGTTATATTATACAATTCATATAAATTCATGATATTTAAAACGAAAAGTGTTACGCAAATATAAATAAATATAGGACTTTGAAATAAATATAAATTAAATATAATTTTTTTATTATTCTTAAAAAGTAATTTTAATTATCCAAATTTTAAATTTTTATTCAAATAGGTAAGTATTATTATAATAAGTGTATTAATAAGTATCAGGTAGGTAAGCAACAAAATTTTTACATATATATGTTAGTGTTATTAATTCTTATCATTTATATCACTTATTTTCTAATTTTTTTGATTGACCGCTGGTTTTTCATATATGTTTCATAGTCCATTGTCTTATCGCTCATTATTATTGTCTCATTGCTCATATCATCACTTGCTTCTTCTTCTTTTTCTCCTTCTTCGTCTTCTTCTTCTTCGTCTTCTTCTTCTTCGTCTTCTTCTTCGTCTTCTTCTCCTCCTTCCTTCGTTGTTTCTGCTCTTATTTTATTCTCAACTGCTTCTTTTTGGCTCAATGTTCTTTTCATTTTGTAGTTGAGTTTCTTGCGGGCGGCAGTTATTGCACCATTAAAGTACTTGTTAACTTTAGAACGATGTAATTGTTCGTCAATTAACATTTGTGGCATTTTGCGTTTGATCCGCATCCATTTTTCAAACTCATTAACAATGCCATATTTTTTAGTTGGAGTCAACTCAGGTTCTACCACATTGGATTGCGATCTAACGCAACGACTGGCTAATACCTCTGGTCCCCACACTGCATACGACATATTAGTAATAAAGTGGCTAGGTTCCTTTTCTCTCATTATGTTATTATATACATCTGCAGATATATGAACATCTTGTATTTCACAGGTAATTTGCTCATCTTCATTACTCTTTGGTGTATCTCGTTTATCTTGGCTTGTATCTATTAAAGAAAATTATAAAATATATTATAGTAATTATAAAAAAAATATTTTGTATAGTTTTAGTTCTAATTTTTGCAAGAAAAAAATACAAATAAACCCTTTTTCCTGTAATGAGTCTGCTAAGTATATCAATGAAAACAACCTAGTCAAAATGTCAAAGTGACAACATATGGATGTGGAATAATAGGAGTTGATAATAAAAGTTTGTGAATGATTGGTTGCAGTACATAACAAGCAATACACACTAAGTCTCTGAATCAGGTTTTGTTTTATTTGATTTTTTGCTTAGGTATTCGTAATTACTCCACTCTCCCTTAACAAAGAATTGTACACGTCATATTATGATAATGTTTCACCTTTATTCTGTCAAAGTGGATAATGTCTCAGGAAAAATCGGATTCCAAAAACCTTTAAAAAGATTATATTTATTATAGATATAGTATAACATAAAAAAGTGATAATAAAATAAAATATTATACCTTCTGGTGTATTTGGTCGTTCATATTTGCGTCGATGTCGCGAGCATTGATTCTTTCGTTTTTGCAAATTTTCTTTTGATAACGACAAATTGTTATAATACTGAAAATCAAATATCATGAATTAATTTTTTATAAGAAAAATATTTATATTTATTTATATTTATTTATTTATTTATTTATTTATATCTCATATAACTATACTGTTAATGTTGCATTACTTCTCTGCATTCCCAGCAATCCCAGCCGGTTAATTTTGCTCTCTCAGCTTTACATCGTATGTTACGCTGCTCTGAAATGTCCTTTCTTTTTGACCATCTGTAAATAATGTTTTCATTAGATATTAAAAGCAACTTACACACACACATTAACACAATTATAAAGTGATATTTACATATTAAACTTATCCAATAACGTCTCTTTTTTAGGTGGCTTGTTTTCTATGTCATACAAATTAAAATTATCCATTTCGTTTTTATTTCCAGTTTGTTCTGCAGGCAGATAAAAAGTTTTGTCTTCGATATCGGTCTTGTTATTGTTTACTAATGTACTATTTTCAATAACAGTTGCATCCTTGACTGCAGGATAAAATGCAAGTCGAAATCTCTTCCTTAAAGGTCTAGAGTCGAGCATTGATGGACTGCTTTCATTTTTGTCGGTATTTTTATGCAAAGATTTATTTGCATCTGATGCAATTTCTGTATCGGAAGATAATTCTAATAATTCTTCATTATTTGCAGTTTGTTCTGCAGGCAGATAACAAGTTTCGTCTTCGATATCGGTCTTGTTATTGTTTACTAATGTAATATTTTCAATAACAGTTGCATCCTTGACTACAGGATAAAATGCAAGTCGAGATCTTTTTCTTAGAGGTCTAAAGTCGAGCATTGATGGACTACTTTCATTTTTGTCGGTATTTTTATGTAAAGATTTATTTGCATCTGATGCAATTTTCGTATCAAAATCTAATTACAATAATTCTTCATTATTTGTATTCGTACAAAGTGTATTGACAGTAATTTAGTATGAAAAATGTTTACAAAATCACATGTACATATATATAATAATTCATCGATAAATTAAAATATTATTTTCAATTATTATCGATGAATTAACACATAAATATAATACCTAATTTTGCTTGTATTCCAGGTAGAGAAAGTAATGATAAATGATGGTTTTGATGTCATATTGACAATATTGACATCACTTTGACTAGGCTGTTTTCAGTGCCAATTAAGGCTTGGGCTGAGGGGGTTATAGCCCGGGGCGGCAAATTATAGAAAGAATGATAGGGATAGCGAAAAAATTAATTTTTAAAATTATGAATTTTGCAAAATTTTTATGGACGCTTGATAAGGAGTTAAGATCATGAAATATATAGGGTATCCCTAACGTAAGTGCCCGTCTACAACAGGTGTTCTAAGCCCTAAGAAATTGACCAATCACAGTCAACGATTTTCCTCAAATTCAACTGTGATTGAACAATTTCTTAAGGCTTAGGGCTTAAAACAGCTATTGCAGACGGGGACTAATGTGGCACTGGCTGTTTTCACGTACTAAATATAACTTACCAGAAAACATATGATCGGCTACTTTTTTGAGGAGATCAAATATTTCATCCAATTTCTGTGAACTTCCCTTTTCAGCATTAGTTTTTTCGAAATTGTC
>NW_020218596.1:7822-9930 GCF_003070985.1 Temnothorax curvispinosus | reverse complement strand
AAAATAATCAGAACCCGAATCATAGGCGAAGCTCGCCGTACAATACACGACCAAGATTTCGACACAGTAGCTTCTTTAACAAAGTATTTAGAACAAGTTTACGGCGCGGCTAAAAATATTTATCAGTTGCAAGGAGAACTAGGCCACATATATCAAAAAAATGAAGAAGACGTCGTTACATATGCAAATCGAGTAAAGTTATTAGGCAAACAAATATTAGAAGCCCATAAAAATTCGGGAAATGCCCTTCCCGGTCAAAATATTAAAGCATCCTTAGAAAGAGATATGTGCAAATGTTTTATTAGAGGATTAAACCCGGAGATCGAGCAAAGAGTAACGAGAAATTTAGACGTCCAGGGAACCGTAGCTGACGCGTTACGGATAGAGAGAGAGCTACACGAGATGACAGATTTACGACAGGGACCGAGTAGCCTATCAAATAAACCAGCAATTGCTACCCGATCTCTCGGAGTCTGTCAAATCTGTTCTAAAGAGGGACACACAGCATCTAATTGTAGAAAACTAACTCAACCTCCCCAACAATTACATAATAAAACTGCTTTGGGAACAGAGATTTTGATATGTCAGATTTGCAAAAAACGTGGACATAGCGCCGACAAATGTCGGCTCCGCGACCCTCAAGTCCAACGCCCTGTTAACATAATCCAAGAAAGTCAACTTATATGTCAATTGTGCTCTAAATCCGGTCACGACGCTAAAACATGCAGAGCAAACAATAATCAGAATATTAACAATCAGAATAAGGTTTTGATAATTTGTCAGTGGTGCGATAAACCGGGTCATTCAGCTAACAATTGTTGGAAGAAACAGAATGAACAACGTGATACAGAAAACAAAACAAAAATCGTTTGCCAAATTTGCAACAATTTCGGACACATTGCTAGAAATTGCCAAGCTAAGATGGAGTCAAATATAACAGCCAAAAATTCATTATTTTGTCGCTATTGTAAGGGAGAAGGGCATCTCCTTGAAAACTGCGAATTGAGAATCGCGAGCAATAATCGCAGGCAAGCAATTATTAATCAGGGAAACTCCAATGGCCCCTCGAAGTCGGGTGTGCAGCAGGGGTCCGAACGGATCTCACACCCATCGACATCTCAGAAGACCCAATAGACAAAGAAACAATAGAGATACGACCCGTAACCGTAAACCTCGATAAACACCGACGCGTGCCGACCATTCAGGTAGATTTTGGTGAACCGATTTCACACGTCACCCTTATGCTGGATACCGGTTCCGGCCCGAATTTAATTAAAGAAAAATTTCTATCAAGTAGCAATATTGTCAATCACAATAAACTTTTGCAATTAAGCGGTATAAACGAATACCCAGTTTATACGCTCGGAGAAGTTATTATACCACTCTTTGAAAAACCAGTAATTTTTAACGTAGTATCAAATGATTTGCCAATTCCACAAGCCGGAATATTAGGTAACGATTTCTTTGAACAGACTTCCTCAATGATAGATTACGCGAAGGGATGTCTAAATGTATCAGGATTTAATATACCTTTCTTTTCACCGGAAACCATTACGGCATCTCCGCGGTCAGAGTCTTTATTTTATGTAAGGATAGAAAACCCAGAAATAAAAATAGGATATCTGCCGAAATTAGAAATAACCCACGGGATTTATCTGGGAGATTCCATAGTAAAAAACAATTCCGGAAAGGCGTATGTAAAGGTCATAAGTACTTTAGACGAAGAAGTGGAAGTTCAGGTACCAACCCTGCGCCTTAAACCACTAAATGAATTATTCGATGAACACAAATCGGATATAGAGGCGCAAAACAACCAAGAGGGAATTACGCAAATCTGCAAAACGTCCCATTGAACAAGTAAAGAAAAAATAAAAAATAACGATCATGCAAGGTTAAATAAGGACGAGTTTATAAATAAGAACCAAAATAAAATAAGAGAAAACGAATTTAAAGAGAAGATTGAGAATAAAACTATAAGAGAAAATAAAAAATTAAATAAAAATTTCGATCTAGATACTCGAGAGGAAGGTTTCCAGACCTCCCCCGAAATGCTAGACTCCCAAATCCTTGGAGGGGGAAGTTACCAAACCCCTCCTGATATAAATAAT
>NW_020218596.1:0-7812 GCF_003070985.1 Temnothorax curvispinosus | reverse complement strand
CTGAAATCCTTGGAGGGGGAAGTTACCAAACCTCTCCTGATATAAATGATTCTGAAATCCTTGGAGGGGGAAGTTACCAAACCTCTCCTGATATAAATGATTCTAAAATTCATGGAGGGGGAAGTAATCAAACCCCCCCTGAATTATTAAGTGATAAAAATCCTGGAGGAGGAAGTTACCAGACCCCTCCTGAAATATTAAATAATTCCCAAATCTCTGGAGGGGGAAGTTACCAAACCTCTCCAGAAGATTTAAATAATCCTAGAATTGCAGAGGCAAGTTTCCAGACTCCTCTGGTATATTCTACTCCCGTCGATTACGAGGAGGGAAGTAACCAAACCTCACTACATAATACGACAGAATTTTGTTTAAGAGAGCCAAAAAAGGAGAGCTCCTTAAATCAAGTGGAGAAAATAATATTTCCAAGGGTTGGAATACCCATAAAAAGTGATAATAATAAAAACAATACCTCTCAGGTTACTATTGCAGAACTTATGAGAAGAGTAAAATCATATAATCCTAATATGGAAAGGATTTATGAATTTAACAGAAAAAGTAAACCGTCTTCAAAAACCTTGGCATGCGCACAAGCTCGATTCCAGGAAATAATGAAAAATTTCCGAAACCAACGTAAATCAAAGCAACATCAGCTAATATTAGAAGCACCAACTAATGACGTTATTTCACGCGAATGTTTCGTATCATCCGGAGAACCTAAGGAAGATAGGCTTACGGAAATTACAAAATTGCTACGATTAGAGCATTTAAATAACGAAGAAAGGAAAAGCGTTACGAAACTCATAAGAAATAGTCAAGATCGATTTCATATTCCCGGAGAAAAATTAACAGCAACTCATGTACTGCGACATCAAATACAGACAACAGATGATCGACCTATAAATACTCGACAATATAGATTTCCGCAAATCCACAAAGAAGAAATAAATAAGCAGGTAAAGGAACTGCTCGAGGCAGGGATCATAAAACCTTCTCAGTCACCTTACAATACACCCATTTGGATAGTGCCAAAAAAGGAAGATTCAAAGGGAAACAAACGTTGGAGAGTGGTACTAGATTTCCGGGGCGTAAATGAAAAAACCATGGGCGATGCCTACCCATTACCGAACATTGTCGAAATTATCGACCAATTAGGCAATGCAAAGTATTTCACAGTATGTGATCTTGCCTCTGAGTTTCACCAAATAGAAATGGACCCCGCAGATAGCCACAAAACCGCATTTACGACTCCTAATGGTCACTATGAATTCGAAAGAATGCCTTTCGGGTTAAAGAATGCCCCCGCTACCTTCCAACGACTAATGGATCTAATATTAACAGGAATAGAAGGCGTATTCATTTATATGGATGATATTATTATTTCTGCTCCTACATTAGAAGAACACGAAAAAAGGTATAATTTAGTAATGGAACGACTCCGCCAAGCTAATTTAAAGCTACAGCCCGATAAATGCGAATTTTTAAAAACCGAGGTAACATATTTAGGACACATAATAAGTAGCGATGGAATTAAACCCGATCCTAGAAAATTAGAAGCCGTGAGACAATTTCCTAGGCCAAAAACTCCGAAAAATATTAAACAATTTCTTGGGTTAGCAGGATATTACAGGAGATTTATACCGAACTTTTCAAAATTAGCTAAACCTTTGACGAACCTATTGAAAAACAATACGCCTTTTGATTGGACATCTGTTCAAGAAGACTCTTTCGAAAAATTAAAACAGGAATTGTGCCAAGAACCAGTTTTACAATATCCTGATTTTTCAAAACCTTTCATTTTAACTACCGACGCCTCTGGAATTGCCGTAGGAGGCATTTTATCACAAGGAGAAATAAATAAAGACCGACCAATAGCATACGCATCACGAACTTTAACCGACAATGAAATAAAATACGATACGTACGAGAAAGAAGCATTAGCGATAATATACTGTGTTAAACACTTCCGACCATACTTATATGGGCGGAAATTTACATTAGTCACAGATCATAAGCCTTTACTTTGGTTTAAAAATGCCCAAGATGCAAATATGAGAATTCTCCGCTGGAGATTGAAATTAGCAGAATATGATTATGATGTAGAATACAAGGCAGGAAAAACTAATGTTAACGCTGACGCTTTGTCAAGAAATCCGGTAAATTTCGAAGAAGCAGACTGCAACGTAATTAATCATAAAAAACTTTTAAATCCAAACGATCCCAAAGATGCAGAGACAATTTCTAAAATGCTAGAAGAATCTAATGAGGAAGAAGAGGACGAAGATTTCAATCTATACCTCTCAGATGATGAAAAAATGGAAGAATTACCACCTGACGAGGACTCACCTGATGAAAATACAGATTCTATACCTTTTACGCAAGAAGAACTGCGTGAACCGCCGAAACCGAAAATTGTAGAAAAAGCATTAATCCACGACCCTCTTAAATATAATAGAATACAAACTCGAAGCCAGACAGCAAAAGATATACATGACCAGCAAGAAAGAACACAAGTTCAGGGAGATGAAATCGAAAAAATAAAAGAAAGAAACGACCCGCCAGACAAAAAAAGCGACATTGAAGATAACGAAATAGTCGATAAAGAAGACGAATCTAGCAAATTTAACGTCCCCGCTAATGGAAATAAAAATCCACGAATAAAACCTACCGTTATTGACGATCAAACGCTCAAAGGTAATATAGTAGAAACTCGCGATTTGCTATTTTTACGCAAAGACAATTTGGCATACTTTGTCGACACTAGTGGAAAACCGTTAGATTCCGGAGCACAAAAGTTATTCGAACAAAACGAAATCCCACGATTAAGCCCGCTTACTTTAGGTAAAGCAAAGGCCGTAAGGTATAAAAAATATTACCATATAGCACTACCCATCAGTGAAGGACAACGGGAAGGCCCAACAATGACCTTAACGCAGATTACTGCAGTCATAAAAAACTTACAAGAAGTCGCCGACAGACTAAATTTAGAAACACTCAGCATTGCAAAGACAGATACTGTCAATAACGTACCATGGAATAACATAAAATCCGTTCTACAATTAACTTTTACTAATTCGACAACCAAACTAATTATATGTAACGGATTAATTAAATATCCTCCAAAGGATCTCCGTTCTATTATAATCGGTGAAATCCACTGTTCGCCTACCGGAGGACATCGAGGCGTTACAAATACCTATCAAAAAATTAAGCATAAATACTACTGGGAAAATTTAAAAGCCGACGTCCAACAATACATACAACAATGTTTACAATGTCAATTGAAAAAATTGGTGCGAGTAAAGACTAAACAGCCTATGATAATTACTGACACTCCAGGATCTTCTTTCGATAAAGTAGCAATGGACATTGTAGGACCTCTGCCCAAAACCAAAAGAGGCAATGAATATATTTTAACTTTACAAGATCAATTAACTAAATTTTGCATGGGAGTACCCCTACCAGATCAAACTTCTGAAACGATAGCGGAAGCCTTCGTGGACAGATTTATTTGTGTATTAGGGGCACCTAAAGCAATATTAACCGACCAAGGAAGAAATTTTATTAGCGATTTAATGAAAAAGATTGCTAAAATATTCAGAATTCGCAAATTTCGCACGACGGCCTTTCACCCTCAATCAAACGGATCGCTAGAAAGATCACATCATGCATTAGGAGAATACCTTAAACAATACGCAAACGAACAAAAACAGTGGGATAGATGGACTAGCCTAGCAATGTTTAATTATAATACCAGTATACACGAAGCAACGAAACATACTCCGTATGAATTAGTTTTTGGTAAAATAGCGAGAATTCCATCAAACGAACCTCTGGCTCTAGAAGATAAATTAGCTAATTACAGCGAGTATTTAATAAATCTCGTCACACAACTTCACACTATACAGACGAACGCTCGTGAAAACGTCGTCGAAGCTAAGTTCAAATCCAAGAGACACTACGACAAAAAAAGTAACCCTCGAACCTTTAAACCCGGAGACCACGTGTTTTTGCTAAAAGGGCCTAAGCCAGGTAAATTTGGAGATCAATATACTGGACCTCACGAAGTCCTAGAAATACTAAATAAAAACAACGTGAAAATCAGAATCAAGAAAAATAGTCGAGTTGTACACCCTAACCGATTGCGAATTTCTCATATCAAACCAGTTAACGAATAAATAAATAAATAAATAAATAAATAAACAAATAAAAAAGGGGAAAATATTCCAACTACAAAAACAACTCAATAAGGTCATATAAATTTCAGATGGATACCCGGATTAAAGGAATAACCGCAATATTAATAATAACCATATGGATACGCCACACTCACGGAATAATAGGATATGATTGTGGGTCTGCTTCGGCAAATCTTACTACTCTATCACTAGTAAACGTTGAAGAATGCGATATTCCGCTACCGAAGGTCACATCCAGCCAAGTCTTCATACACCTAATGCAGCTCAATGAATTCGAATCTGTAAAGGTGATACAATGCAAGGTCGAAATTGATCGCTCAATTAAAAAATGTGGAATGTTTTCTCACAATTCAGAAGTTCTCAATGGGAAATATGCGTATATACACGAGGTATCTAAAGAAGCGTGTATACGAATGCATACCTATGGAACACTCGAATTTAAGGGAACTTATATAATGGCATTAAAACCTAATGAAACCACCAGTCGTCCCGCGACCTTAACTGGCATTGTGGACGCCGACGGAAAATGTTCCGGAGGATCCTACACAGATCTTTACGGAGCATGGACGAATGTTCTCGTACAAGCGACTGTCAAGATCACCCTGCAAGATTACATCGCCAACGTTAAGTTGAGCACCAACCGTATACATCTCAGATCAGGTGTGGTCTGTGATTTTAGTACCACCAAATGCACCGACATAGAAGGAGGAAACACCTTTTGGGATCCTATACCTGACAACTCCTGTAAATTCACCGCATATAGCACCTTATACAGAGGGTATGCAGAAAAGGTGATCGACCACGCAAATGAACACTCTCAAAATGCTTATACTGTAAAAGCTGAAAACACAGTCTTTGCATTAACCAGCACTGGTAGATACTCAGCATGTGGATACACGCTCATTCGAACCGAACATCCGAAATTAGTAATTTGGGAGACCTTACCCGAAATGGACATCCCTAAACGTACCGGCCGTGTAGCCAATCTCGATCTTTTCACTTATATGAATTCAAAATTTGTCTACGTAGAAAAGCACATCCGTGGTCAGATTAATCAACTATATAGAAACATCTTATTGCAACAATGCGATCTCGAGTCAAAAATGATCCATAACGCTTTAGCTATAGCTACACGATCCCCCGATATCTTCGCCTACCACTTTATGAAGGGACCCGGATATATGGCTCTTTTAGCAGGCGAAGTAATTCACATAATAAAATGCGTTCCAGTAGAAGTAAAAATAATTCACGCTCAAGAATGTTATGAACAACTACCAGTAATGTTTAACAATGAGACATACTTCTTAACGCCCAAAACACACATATTATTACGGCAGGGAACACAGATCAATTGCAATTCACTTGCACCTCCCATGTATCTTCTTGGAGATTCGTGGTATAAAATTATGCCAAGACCTGTGGAAACACTGACCCCCACCGTCATAAAACCCACGACTAAACCTACCTGGAAATACGTTAACCCCGGAGCACTTGCTACTAGCGGCATATATACACAAAAGGATTTAGAAGATCTAAAGGACCACATAATGTTTCCCGCTGAGAGACCCGCCGTCCTCAACACCATAGCAAGAGGACTAATGGGACAATCAACCGTGTTGCGTGGAGGATCAATTTCCAATTTATTCGATGAAGCTTCAATCAAGAAAATTGCGATTTCAGCCTGGGAAAATTTCTGGAGCAAATTTTTAATTTTTGGCAATATTAGCGCTGGCCTACTTGGAATATATTTATTTGCAAGAGGCATTAAATTGATATTAGATACACTTGTACATGGATATGCTCTTCATACAGTATATGGGTGGTCGATATATCTAATAGGGGCGATATGGGACTCGTTAACTCAGCTTTTATTGCACTTGGGACAGGGAAGGCCTAAAACCAAAAGTGCCCATACTCCGGCTCCGAAAGACGATCCGGAACAAGGAACGTCAGCTAGCGCACCACTCCATGATCTTGAATGGCAGGCAAATGTCCAACCTGTCGGGTCAATGAACAAAAAAACTGAACACTCTTATCCCCTTCTCCCTTTGAAAGAAACTTCCACTTACACCTTCGAACTCAAAGGGTAGCAATAAAAAAAAAAAAAAAAATAATCTATCACCGCTCCTATAATCGCATGCTGCGACATGCAGATATTTTAACAACAAATTCCTTGTAGCCGGAAAAATGGAGATCAAATGCATCAACACCAGTCTGTTGAGCCGCGGCCCGCTCGGGGTAAAAGTGATCCGGGTGGACTCCCCCACTTTTCTATGGGTCCACCTCAACGGTGGGCGTGAGGACCTCGACGAGCTCATCGAGGATCTAACGCGAAGGATGAATCGAAAGAGCGAGTTTCTCCACCTCCCACCTGACCAGATCGTGCCCGAAACGGAGGTCGCCGTTCGTGAAGGAAGACGGTGGCAGAGGGGCTTCGTGCTCCGAGTCGAAAGAGGGGACCGAGTGACGGTTGCCCTCAGAGACTGGGGCCGCGCCGTCCAGCGGCCTATGTTCGAGATCTACATCCTCGAGGATCGCTTCCGCCAGTTTGAATGGCAGGCCATCCCCTGTGGTCTAGCCCACCTCCAACCACTCGAAGGAAGGACGCGAAGGTCCCGTAGGTCCATCGCCCTAACGAAACGCCTGGTCGAGAAAAGAGAGGGATGGATAAGGATCCGGCGGGCGGTCAAGGACGAAGCCGCCATCATCAATTTCCGAGCGAGGCCCGAGAGCGAAGACGAGACGCCAGATCTGGCGGAATTACTCGTGCAAATGGGATGTGCCCAGCACAGCGAATTCGAAGAGGTGGTGGCCATCCCTGGGATTCTCTCCTCCATCCATTTGTAAAAACAGAGAATCCCAGCGAATAAAATACAGCGAGCCTTTTGTAACCTTTCTTTGCGTAATCATTTTTTTGTTATTAATTTTGAGGCTCGCTCTAGCGAATAACTTTAGACATTTAATTTTATCGTCTCTTATTGTCAAATATTTGCGTAGTATTTAACATATTAGTCCTAATCATGGTTTTAATTTCATAAATCATAACAGGTTTTTCTCCATCATCCTTTTATCACCATATGTTTTATGTACATTTTTATAATTCTTATTTCATAACTCCAACCCTATAACTTGTAATAAAATTTTATTTTTATGTTATTCACTCACAATACCAATCTTTTATTTTTTCTATCTAGATTAAGTTACACTATATACCTTTCTCCTTAAGATGAAAAATAGCGAGGATGCTTTCCTTTCTAAATTATATGTATATACATAATGACAATAATAATAATAATAACAAAAAAGGACACAGTATGAATAGCATAAAAATAATAGCCACCTGACTGTCAAATAAGTACGAGGCTTCGGCAGATTCCCTCCTTGAATTACTTAATGCAAAAAAAGGAAACTTTCGAATAAAATTAAACAAAAAATGTGCCGACTACCAACGGCACCCCGATGAGTTATTCCGTTTGAGAATTTCATCTATTTATCGTAACTTGCCACCATTGTTATACAAAGCAACTGCTAGACGAAAGACTGCTAGCCCCTCATCGTCCTCGGTGAGCTAATCCATTAGGATACCATGCCCAGCCAGACGAGTACATAACAATCC
>NW_020218595.1:0-9059 GCF_003070985.1 Temnothorax curvispinosus | reverse complement strand
AAAAGAAGGGGAGTATGGAATGAGGAAGGAAAGACGCAATTTAAGGAAAAGTTAGGCGCGATTGAAGGAAAAAGAGACCTGCAAGAGGAAATAGAGGAAGGAACAAGAAAGATAAGAAGGGTGATTGAGGAGAACGAGGACAAGAATGAAAGAATGACTATCAAGAACAAAAGAGGGTGGTGGGACGAGGAATGTACGGAGAGCAAGAGGGAAGTGAGGAAAGAACTAAGGAAATGGAGAAAAGGGAAAGGAGAAGCAGAAAGATACAAAGAAAGAAAGAAAGAATATAGGGAAATGTGTGATAGAAAGAAGGAGGAGAAAGAAAGAATGATCAGAGAGATTGGAGAAGCGAAAACGGAGGGAAAGGTATGGGAGTTGATAGGCAGAGTAAGGAAGAGAAGAAGAAGGGTGAATGAAGAGATAAAACCGGAAGAGTGGAAGGAGTATTTCATGGATCTGATGGGTGGAGTGGAGAACAGAGTGGTAAAGGGAGAGGGAGACAGAAGCAGACAGGAAGAAGAAGAGATAGGACTAGAAGAGATAAGAAACGTAATAAAGAAACTAAAAACGGGAAAAGCAATAGGCAATGACGGGATACCTAACGAGGCATGGAAGTACGGAGGAGAAGAAATGGATATGGGAGGTATGCAAACGTGTCTGGAGAGGTGAAGGCTGGCCGGAACAATGGAAGGAAGGGGAGATAATCCCATTAGTTAAAAAAAGAGAAGGGCGAGAGGTGAAGGACTATAGAGGAATAACCATCATGTCTTCGATGTACAAAATCTACACGGCGGTACTGGCGGAAAGAATAAGAGAAGAAGTAGAAACGAAGAAATTGATCCCCGATAATCAAACGGGATTCAGGAAAGGAATGGGAACAATGGATCAAATATTCGCTTTGAATTACCTGGTGAACAGACAAATAAGAAAAGAGAAAGGAAAGATGACAGTGTTTTTTGTGGATCTGAAGGCTGCCTTCGACTCAGTGGACAAAAGAATATTAATAAAGGCAATGAGAGAAAAAGGAATGAGACAAGGACTGATAGACAGAGTAGAGGAAGTATTGAGGGAAACAAAGAGCAGAGTAGGGAAAGGAGGAGAGAGTGATGGTCAATTTTGGACGGCGAAAGGCCTGAGACAGGGATGCCCACTAAGCCCAATATTATTCAACCTATTAATCGCAGACATAGAGGATCATATAAAAAAAGGCGGATGGGGAGGAGTGAAATTAAGAGGCGAGAAAATATACACGCTAATGTATGCAGATGCTATTGCACTGCTGGCAGAGGAGGAGCAGGACATGAGATCGATGATAAGCAGGTTAGAAGGATATTTAGACAGAAAAGGGTTAACTCTGAGTATAGAGAAGTCAAAGGTAATGAGATTCAGAAAGGGAGGAGGAAGGAAGAAGAAGTACGACTGGAGGTGGAAGGGAAAAAATTAGAAGAGGTTAAAGAATTCAAGTATTTAGGGTATACGATGAAGGAGAATGGAGGGCAGGAGGCGCATATCAGAGAGAGAAGAAGGAAGGCAGCAAGAGTAATGAGGGAAGTATAGGGGATAGGGAAGAGGATGTGGAAAAAGGACTGCAAAAGAAGGATCTGGCTATACGACACACTGATATGGACAGTGATGGGATACGGGGCAGAAGTATGGGGATGGAAGGAGAGGAGGGAGGTAGAAGGTATTCACGAGAGATATCTTAGATGGGTACTTGGAGTAATTGGAGGACGCCGGGATATATGGTCAGAGACGAGCTAGAAAGAGAGAAGATGAGAAGTAGAGCAAACAAGAGAACATGGAAGTTTGAAAGAAAATTGGAAGAAGGTAGAGGAGGAGAGATAGCGAGAAAGTGTTTGGAAGAAATGAAAGAGAGATGGAAGAAAGGAAAGGTAATAGGGAGATGGGAGCAGGAGAGAAAAGATTACTTGGAAGGGATCGGAGTAGAAATGGAAGGAGGAGAGGAGTTGGAGGAGGAGGAATTGGAAAAGAAGGAGAGAGATAAGGAGAGACAAGAAAGGATGGAAAAGATCGTAGGATCGAAGTGCAATAGATGGTATAAGAGCATAAGGAAGAACGGGATCCCGGACTATCTAATGAAGGGATGGGAGGAAGCAAGATGGAACAGGATTGCAAGATTCAGACTGGGTAACGAAGTGAGGGAAGGACTATACTGGGAAAATGAGGAGGACAAAAAATGCAGGATGTGTGGAAAGGAAGAGGAAACATGGGAACATGTATGGGAGGAATGTACGAGATGGGTGGAATGGGAAGGAGAGGGGTGGCAGGATGTGGCAGAGAGATTACTAGGAGAAAAGGGAGAGGGAAAAGAATGGATGAAAGCAATAGAGGAAAGGAGACGAGATGGAGGAGGGAAGATAATGAGAAAGGAAGAAGGACAAGCCAACAACTCAACGAAAGAGGATCAAGGAGGGCGAGACAACGAAAAGGATCGAAGAAGAATATGTTTATAATAAATTATATGTATTTTAATTGTATGTAAATTGTTGTAAACTGGATGTACAGGGTTGGGTACGTCCCTAAAAAACGCCCTTTTAGACCCCTTGGGGTAATAAAGTATCTTATCTAAAATAACAGTAAACTTTTTCGGGTGTTTCAAAAAAATTTTTTATTTTTATATTATATTTTTTTGCAAAATATTGCAAAATGATTTCAAAAATATTTTTCTCTATAACAATACAGCTTCTAAAAAACAAGTACATCTGTAAAAAAAAAAATTGTTTTATATTTCTTATATACGTAGCATTAAAATATACAAGTAATGGTATATACATGTTAAATATCTGAGTTTATAATTTGTGAATGTTACATATATATTTTATTATCATATGGTTTTACTGTCAATAAACTTAAATAAATTTAAAAAGCTGTCTTTTAAAAAAGTTTCCGTGTTACAAAATATATTTAAAAAATTTTAATTATTGTGTTACATAGTAGACTACATACGAAATATATATATATCACAAGGTGATTTCAATTCAAGTGCCAATTATCTCCGTCATTTATCTCAGAAAGTATTGGTTTGTTGGAAAAATGTTACAGATAAAAGTTGAACAGTTTAGAAGGGGCCAATAAACAATCTTATTAGATTTTGGGTCAAGCATCCGTGTTGGGCCCAGTACGACCTAAATTAAATTTTTTAAATGTTTAGCTTACAATATCTTGATAATTATTTGTCGAAGGAAAAAATAGTATTTGTCTCAAGAATATGCTGTTGCAATAATACCCCCTATTTTGATACTTGTGTGTGTATATATATATATATATCTCCTTGGAGCTTTCATACATAAATATATTTAAAAAATTTGAGATACTATTGGAACAGCATATTCTTGAGACCAAATCAAGTCAGAAAGTCCTGTACTATACTTTTTCCTCTGACGGACAATTATGGGAATATCGTAAGAGCTAAAAATATTTTGAAAAATTTACCAAGTTTTCTTACATTTTAAAAAGTATTACACATAAAAAAATGTTTCGGACAAAAATTGTTTAAATTAATAAGTAAAAAAAGACAACACATAAAAAAATGAGGATTTCTATTTCAATAATTTAACTTGGGCGCTATTGGACCCAACATAGAGTTCGCGGATTTAAAATCTAATAAAATCGTATATATATATTGGCATCCTCTATCAATACTTTTTTAGATAATTAAAGGAGATAATTAGCACACGAAATATTAAAATTTATAGATTTATTTCGTCTTATCAATAATTCTCTTAATAATTATCTGATTTATTTTTTGATTTTAAATTTATGTATCAAATTGTGAGAACATTACGTTATATATTATATTCTAATTTCCATAAATATTCAGTATAATAACATAAAAAACTTGTTTAACAGTTTGTCAGAATAGTTATTTAATATTTATCATTCAATATTTAAATATTTATATTTAGGTGTAAAAAATATGCGTGTACATGTAAGAGGGTACATTATTTAATAAAAATATTGGTTCTGTACATGATAAAAACTGACATAACTTAATTCTTTTTTATTATTGTACTAAGTTTAGTTTTATCCAAATATAGCAAATGTAAAGTGTCCAATGGAAATTGTTTAATTTTGTTTATTTAATTCTTCTAAACAAGATACGCCTGTATGACGGTGAGGACAGGAAACTGTAATATCTTTTTGTAAATTTTTTTATCAGGAAATGTCTCTCGTTCAATTTTCAATAAAATATCATTCTTGAAAACATTTAAAACATTTTTCGTATGCATTATGACTTTTATTCGGAACAAAGTTATTAGAATTTTCTGGTTTTTAATTCTCATTGTACATAAAATTGAATTACAATTTACTTTGTGATATAAAAGTCAGTTTGTCTGTATGGTTCAACAATTTGTAACATATTAATCAAATGAGATATATTTAATTCACTACGGTTAAGGTTGTCTATATCATTGTTTCTTCTTTTTTACTCAATTATCTATATCCTTGTATCATTGTTTTTTTTCTCAAGCAATTATTTTTATCTTTTTTTTTTATATACAGAGTGAGTCATTTTATCGACGCAGGCAAATATAAAAAAAAATTAGCAAGTTATGGAAAAATGTTTCAGACAAAAGTTGTACAGTCTAAAATTAGATACATGATTAAGATGTAAGTCATATCGTAGATGTTGTTTTCAAGACATTTTAAAGACGACTAATTTTTTAAATTAATACTACGCTACAAATATCAGTCTGTTTTTGTTTTTTATCATTCAGATCAGGTATAATTTGTGTATATTTTAAAGCCCGAATACTCTTTACATTTCCTTTATAAAATACGTTATCAATACAGAATCCTTTCGATATATATATAACTGACGTATTTGGCTTCGTAATCCCCGTAAAAAATTGCAGATATTCATGTGTGATTGAGATAGTTATTTAAATACTCATCTGCTACAACATCCAATGTCAACAGATTAATATCAACAATCTCCTGCGACAAAATGGTTTTTAGTATTTCTGTTCTCGCGTAAAAATGTATCTGTAATATCAACAAAACATCGCGACGTGTATACATTGCAGAAATCTTACACACTTCTTATTGTCCGGCAAAATAATTATTTCTTATTTTTAGACGCTACGTTGCGAGCGGAGGATGGTCCAAAAGGTCCACAAAAACAGTTTTTTGCAAATAATTTTGGGAAATATCAATTTTACGAAAATTTATGTAGATATAAAAATTGTAGCTTACAAAATTCCGCACAATTTCGTTTTTTCTTCACGTCTGTACAAACAAATGAAGCAGATATGGATATCTTTTTAACAGCGGTAGTTTTACGACGCAAAAAAAGTATACTTGTCATTTTAAAAAGTAATAAAAATATCTTGAAGAAAAATTTTTAACATTACTGTTTCCAACCAATCCGGACAGTTATTTTCCGAAATGCAACGTACAATGATATTTTTTCACGTTTCTTGCTCTCAACTTCAGGCTATCTTTACCAAAATGGAATCGCGCGTACATCGCGTTCAAAATTTTATTCTCTTTTACTTTCATTATACATTCATTACGCACGAATCTATTTTGGTAAAGATAGCTTCAAGTTGAGAGCAAAAAACATGACAAAATGTCATCGTACAGTGCATTTTGGAAAATAACTGATTGGAGGCAGTAACGTTGTGTATTTTTTTTCAAGATATTTAAATTATTTTCATAACGAGACGTAAACCTTTTTTGCGTCGCAAAACTACCGGTGTTGAAAAGATGTTCATCTCTGCTCCATTTGTTCGTACACACTTAAATAAAAAACGAAATTGTGCGGAATTTTTTAAGCTACAATTTTTATATCTACATAAATTTCCGTAAAGTTGATATTTTCCAAAGTTATTAACAAATAACTGTTTTTTTTTTACATTTTGGAGCCTCCCTTGCCCGCAACGTAGCGTCTACACACGACGACGACTTTTAATACGTAAAACTGTACCCTACAAGAAGCCCGTTTCAAAAATTTCAGCCGTCAGTATTATTTCCTCCGAATTTTGTCATTTTACTGGCCTGTTATCGAGTGGCAAATTAGAACCTGCGGTTGATATGGGATTTATCCAAGTTTTATTTACAAAATATTTCATCAAGTTGCTACAAAACCATATAAACAATGTACAGACATAATCATATATTTATAATTAAATTAAATATTTGAAAAATATATTCAACCTCATAAAAATCACAGGTTTTTGGGCTGTTGCCACTTTGGGCGTTACGATCCTTTAGACTTATACTATTTTCAATGTGTCTATTTTTCAAGAGCATTGTGCCGCAGTAACTCCATATATATATCCTTCGGAATTCATACTTTTTGCTATGGGTGGCGTAGTTATACTTATCGCTCATCACAACGCTCATGGAATCTTTTCTTTCTCGTTCGTCAAATGTTAAACAGGGACGAAATGATGCTCGCGAGCGTCGTGAGCGATAAGTGGAACGCCGCCTATATTATTAAAAACTCCTGTATGTTAATTTTCCCCTGCTTACAGCTTCTTCGTATTCTTTATATAATGACAGTGAAAGAAGAGTCTCATTTTCTATCTATACGAATGACGATTATTGTTTGCACAAATCATAATTGAATATATCAATATATGAGAAACAATATTCGCATGTAAGTATACGCACAATATGAAGTATGTATAAACACAATGTTAATGTAAAAAACAATCATAATTTTCTATTTTTTCAACGAATTATATTACTCGATACGAATCTTTCTTCTTCAATGTATTTAAAGTTGATTCATCTAATTCATTTTTATCGACACATTCTTCTAGTAGGTGAGCTAGCTCAATTTTTTCGTGATTATTTTGGTACTTGTGAAACTTTTTGTGGTGATTCATAATGTTACTCAATGACGAAAGCTCCGGGGATTGACAAAAACAGTATGTCGCTTTGGGTGGTACAGCCACCCCCACTTGTGCAAAATATATGTTTTTCAAGTCATTTCGGTACGTCAGTCATTTTGCACCATAACTCTTTGATATATTCTACGACTATTAGGATATTTGACTGACAAAAAAATGGGTCGCTTGTGAGTAGGGTAGAACCGTCAAAAAATTTTTACGTTACGTTGTTAAGAGAAAAAGAAAAGAAAAAGGAAGGAACACGCAGCGCGACTAAGAGCGGCCACAATTACACGACAACGAACGTTTTTTTTTTCTATTTATTTTTTCATTTTATGTTTCAGAGTGAATCCACTGGAGCGAGACCTCCAAATTAGACATTCCGAGAGCGAGAAGCCTAATTATTCGAAACCTCGTCAAACCGAAAAGTAAGTATTCGATCCTCGTTACATTTTCTTACACACAGTCGAGTTGAACGATCAACTTTTGTTCTTAAACGTTCACTTTGGTACAGATGGCGGACAGAGACAGCAGCAGCAGCAGCAGCAGCAGCGACGGCAACGAAACCGATTACGACAGTGGCAACGAATGGGCGATACCAATACACCTGTCAAAACGACAGGAGTATTGGATCAGGAGGAGGGACGCCGAACTCCACGCCATCGTCGAACGAAAGGGTGGCGGAGCGGCAGCGTCGTTAGCCTGTAAACAATTTATGAGGAATTGGAAGACCCCCAATTTGCCGCCTTCCGATTCGGACGTTGAAAATCTGACCGTCCGGCCTAGGGGGTGTTTCAACACCCATCTAGATTTGAATAGTTGGCAGCCGGACAAGGAGAAACATTTCCGCGTCCGGGCCGACTTCTTTTGCAATATATCCGCCGACATTATGTCGAGATCGGCCAATGACGAGGACGTTTGGGAGGCCAGCGAAAGGATAATTGAGAGCATCAGGCTGCAAATGGACGAGGAGTCGGAGGAGGAAAGGGAGGAAAGGGAGAAAAGGTATGCGTGCGTGCGTGCGTGCGTGCGTTTGCGTGTCGATCACTTTATCTCTTTTCAGCATCAGGCGCGAGGAGGAGAAGGCGGAGCAGGAAGAAGAGGAGGAGGGCGAGGACGAGGAGGACGAGGAGGACGAGGAGGACGAATACGAGGATCCCGACGATCCGCAGCCGGGGCCGAGCAGCGCCAAGATCCGTCGGTAAGTGTACCTCAAGTGTATACACCACGAGTGTATATACACTCCTCACCTTCTCTCTATTTCGTTTTATTTAACGCGTTCGTACGCTAGTTATAATCGTTCCCTGTTTTATTATTTCAGACTCCGCTAAAGGGAAAAAAAAACCGCGAAGGGAGAACGTTGTTTCAACGTAGAGGTGTTTAAAAAACATGTATATTGTACAAAAAGTAGCGTTTAATGATAAATAACTTTGATATAAATGTCGTAGATTTTATTGGCGCCCCCGTCTCTTTCCCTTTCCTTCCAATTTCTCCTTTTCCACCCCGTCGACGTGGCCGCCACCTTGTCGCGGTGACGGTTGGGGTTGGGGGTAAGGGGTGGTTACCACCCCCATCGACGTATTTTTTCTTTCCGCGTCCAACGCACACCGGTTGATCGCTCCCACTGCAGTGGTTCTCGAGATATTGCATTTTTTGAAAACCCACCCCCCACCCCCGAGTTGACTTGGTCGAGCCGAACCGCGTCCCGGCATCCAATTTCCCGGAGCAGCTCACGATAAGTTTACTCCGATCGAGAAAGAATCGGTCCGCTTTAGATCGACGTAACTTTTTCGCGGTGCGTCCAAACCCCATGTTGTCGCACCTCGTTTTACTCGTCTCGACGAGCTCTACGCGAATCCACGTTCGTTCCTAGCGTCCGACTATTTTTTTTCTAATAATTTTTTTTTCACGTTTCAGATAATTTATTCATTCGAGCATCACTCGGGAAAAGGTAAGTATTCGATCGTTTATTTATTTTATTACGCGATCAACTTTAACGAATAACTTTAATCTTGTTAACGTTTTCTTCTTACAGACGAACATGGCCGACGAAAGCAGCAGCAGCAGCAGCAGCAGCAGCGGCAGCTACATAAAAGACGACGAGAAGCAGGAGGAGAAGGAGAAGAATGAGAAGAAGGAGGAGAAGGAGGAAGAGGAGGAGGAGGAGGAGGAGGAGGAGGAGGAGGAGGAGGAGGAGGA
>NW_020218594.1:0-4342 GCF_003070985.1 Temnothorax curvispinosus | reverse complement strand
ATGACCTTGACCTTGACATATGTTGTCAAGGTCACCCTCCTGAGTGACCTTCAGAAGTTTTTAGCCGGAGGTCGTTATTCGTTAAAAAGTTATTAACAAAAAAAGTTTCAAAAATATAGCAGCTATTTTGAGTACTGAGAGGCATAAACGACCAATATTACGTCTCTTTTTTTTTAAGTAGAGAATATCTCGTTTCGCGTGAAAATTGCTGCTTTACCAAAACACAACATTTAAAGCAGTAAATTGTTGATAAATTGAAGTCTTTTTGTTAAAGCAGAGAATACTTTATTTCGCGAAAAGTCGCTGCTTTATCAAAAAAAATTAAAGGACGAAATAATAGTGTAGGAGAGACCGGGACTAACTCGACATCGGGGCAAACTTGACACTAGACTTTTTGCTAATTTAAATCTATCGTAGAAACTTGCCTTTCCTACTGTAAATGCGTCTTTATGTGCCAGTATTATCAACGGGATTTGATGACATTCTAAGTTATGGTGTAATTTTTAGCGCGACATAAGTGTTTTTGATGGTGAAAAGTAATTTTTCTGATCTCTCGAAAATTTCTACTCTTTCATCGAGCTTTACTCTTGCAAACCTATATATAAGTGATTTTCATGAAAAATTTGATGCTCTATATGAATCCGATAATCGTTTTTGAATATTTTCAAAATTTTCATGTTTTTGAAGTGACAAAAGTAAAAAACGACGTCCGGGGCAAAGTCAACACCACGCCGTTTCGTCGGCTCCCAGTAACAAACGATGTTTGTCATGCAGCCGTATGGCTCATGACAAATGTATGCGTACGTCCGATCCCGAGTTTACCTGCATTAATTGTTTTTCAGACTTGAGTTTAGATAATTAAAAGTTCAACAATTTTTGTTCTCATTATTTCAAATAATTGTTCTAGCTACTTTATTTCGAATTTTTGTACTTTTTAAATATACAATAAACAATGTATTTTTATTTTCAGACAGTAAAAAATAAGTTCCAGATCAAATTGTGTTGATCAGACAAAGTGTTGAGTTTACCCCGGCGGTGTGTCGAGTTTGCCTCGGCATTTTTCAATTCGAAAATTTGTTTTCGCGTCACTTTTCCTTTCCTGGCAGCAAAACAAAGCGACGTACAGCAAAACTTTCTGAATCAATTTTGTACCTAAAGAAACACTCTTTAAATATATACCATTAAATTTGCCTAAAAATTTTAATTAAATATTAAAAATTGCGTTTAAAAAAATAGTGTCGAGTTAGCCCCGGTCTCCTCTACATATCTTATTATATAGGGCGGAATTTGTTTAAAAAAAAATACAATTGATGCTTTCTGTCGTATTATGCGTAGAATGTATCAGCTGTAAAATTAATACACATAATAAACACTAATTAATTACGAGCACTGTCTAAATTCATTATGTATATTGTTGCGCCACGCTCCGCAATCGCAGGACACTTGCGTTCGCGCCGCGCACTCCCGGACTCGCGTGAGGGAAATAGAACACTCGTTTATAGAGAAGGAATTCAGGTTTATTATAGATCTCTGTACAAGAATGCGTATCTTAAGATTCTGAAGGAGAGCTCGTCCGAACGTTTCGAGTTTCCCCGTAAATCTGACAGTCAAAGTAGAAAATCAATACATCAATAACGTCCCGTCGTTAAGGACCGCGCTTCGACTTGAAGCTATTCGAACGAAGTTCAGGCTTCTCGTAAGCGAAGTTCCGCGCGCAACGGGTGTCTCAGCACGGGCGCAACAATATATATAAACAAGCTTGTAAAACGCGCCACGAACCCATGTGACAATTCGTCTCGCGTGGAAAGTATATGCGTGAACTATTTCGACATATATATTAGTCATCTATGCCTTCCAATACTCACATACATTCAATATACAATTTATCAACAATTTACTGCTTTAAATGTTGCGTTTTGGTAAAGCAGCGACTTTCTCGCGAAATAAAGTATTCTCTGCTTTAATAAAAAGACTTCAATTTATCAACAATTTACTGTTTTAAGGGGGGATATACCTTTGTGAGGGCAAAATCAAGAAAGACAAAGCGATATTTTTAAATTCGGTTGTTTATACATCTTAATACAAGTTTTGAGGTAAAAGATACATTTTTTTTAATCATTTCGAAATAAAATGGCGGCGCAGTGGCTGATGAAAGAAAACTCCTTTTTTTTCATAGTTCCACGGGCGTACACGTATAGGTCACAATTTTCAACCTAGGACAAAAAATAAAAAAAATTTAGAAATTAGATATAAAAAACTAGAAAAGTACGTAGGATTTTTTCGATAAGTTAAAATTTAACGATTTTATGATCGAAAATCGACCGATTTTTTCGATAAAAAATACATGTTTTCCTCTATATTGACGCTATTTTTTTAAAAATTAATATTTTTGAAATCCTCAAGATTGGGGCTGGAAATATACAAAAAATGGTTTATTTCCAGTTCCTTCAATGAAGGAAGCCGCTCCGCAGGATATTCTGAAGAAGATCTTCTGCAAATACACAGAAGGTGAAGCCGGCGAATTGCTGTTACAGAAAAGCTGGATTGCGATGCTCTGTGACTTGTTTCAACTGTCGAGGTCAAGCATGTACAAACATCGACATTATAATAGATCACTGTGACGATAAAGAAATCGACGTAATTGTTCAAAATTTTGAGGAGACATTGACCAATCCTGACAATGAGATTGATTCGAACAACGAGGAAGAACCAGAAGATGCAGAAAAGGAAGATAATATTGAGGAAAAGGAAGATGCTGTGGAAGATGACATTTGCCAACTCTTTACATAAAAAAAAACAAGATTTGAATAATTAATTTTTGTACTTCTCTGACTGCTGCAGACCTTAAGGTGAGCTCTCTCTTTTCTCTTTCTGTTTTAACGATTGACTAAATATATTTTTTCTTTTCACAACGGAAATGTCCACTATAACCGTGCATACCAGCTCGCTTGTCACGACATCTTCTTAAGAAGGAAACTTTCTGCCTCGAGCTCTGCAGGAATAGAATTTTCTTATCTCAATAAATAAAGATGTCTCGAAAGAAGAGCCGAAACGTCTATCAAATCTGAATACACGGTTTTTTCTTTTTCATTTGCGCACCACGTTCCGTGCCTGACTCACATTCGCCGTTTTAAATAGTTGACACTTTCACGAGTTTAATTATATTATTGAATAATTAAGACAACCCTGGTAAAAAAATTTTCATAATTTTAATAATAAGCTGAGTGGATTAGACCTACAGGAAACACCACATAAAAAAAACGCGCCACTAACTCTACCGCAAGGTGGTGAGGAAACGAGTTCAAAAGTACACTACCGACTCTGAGAAGTGAGATACGGTGAGATAAAGTCGCTAAAACCGTTTGTTACAAAAAGTATCCTACTTTTCCCGGCTCTAGCGCCAAAACTACTGGTCGTAGGAAAAAAACTATACTTTCTTTTTTGTAGAAAATTTAATTCCCTGCAATATTGTATTAAACTATTTTAGCCTAAGTCTAATGGAAACCGAGATATTCGCGAAAAACTGATTTTTCACCTTTTTCTTTCAAGATGGCAGCCGAAGCACACCACGGGGAAGGTCGGAAACTTAGTATGTCATTACTGACACCCATACAAAGAGATTAAAATTTTTTGCAGCTTTATCCTAATTAGTTATTTTTCAAATGTACTTGCCGATTGGACTATTGTATAAATTGCTGTAAATATCGTGTTCCGTTTTTCCGTATGCATCCGTATTGTTTGAGATCACGAGTGCATTGTAGCGTGCATTGATTTCGTCATATAAAAGGGCACAATGCGCGTGCCTTCGCTGTATCATAAAGTTATATCGTCAATAAAATCATACTTATTATATGTAATCTTTTTGTGCTTTGCGTATAACGTGGGCTTTTCCAGAACATTTTTCAATCTATTATTTTCAAAACGTTTCTCGAACGCTGTTTTGTGTTCTTGGGCGATAAAAGGACCCACGTTATAAACAATCGTCGGCACGAAAAACAACAAGTGCTAACGGCCGGTTAGCAATGTTTTGTCTCGCGTCGACGCGTGACGTAGGCAGTCGATTGCCAATCGCTCGTCACAATCCGCGTTTCGCGCATGTCAAGTGCGACTCAATGCGTGTCGGATCCCTTGATCGCCAATCGCACGCGAAGACCTGGGGGTCGATTACGGTTTTTGAGTGAGCTCATTCACTTTTCATATTCTCATCTCACGCGACTTTGTTCACCCAATTATCGATGTGTCGAGTGAAATTGCGAGATCACTAGGCACTTCCGGTCTAGTCATCTCGCAGTTTTACGCTGTCCATTATCGTTGCCCGGAACGAGGAAGAGATACGTTGCCT
>NW_020218593.1:19782-23490 GCF_003070985.1 Temnothorax curvispinosus | reverse complement strand
AATAATAATAATGTATAACACAATAAATGAATTCCGCTAAACATTCTGCTGGAGATGGCTTATATTAAATTTATGTTAAAAATACGTACTTTTACTAATCTTCCAGACATTAAAAACGGAACCAAGTACTCCGGTCGTGTTAGAAATGATTGAAACTCTTTGCTGAGCCGATTGAGTTGTTGGCGTACATCGTGATAAGAAGCAATCTCGTCATATCTGTCCACATTTACGGTATTGTAAGCGGTAGATAATTCTTTTACCTCTGAAAACGTAAAAGCAATTAACAATACACTTTACAACCTTTTAGCTACTGACGTCACGCTAAATGGCAATAACGACTTACTGTTATACAAAGCTGGAATACCAGCTTGATTTTGAAACTGAAAGAAGCTTCTTTCCAACATGTATTCTGGATTAATCTCTTCCACTCGGAGAAGATTAAGAACCATATTATAGGTCAAGTGAAACGCGGAGTTGATTGGATCTGGTTTTCCTTGAACGATAGCTTTACCAACGACGGGACTAACTTGCTCGTCTATCATCAATATGACAATTCCTTTGTCGTCGAGACCTCTTCTGCCGGCGCGACCGGACATCTGGATGTATTCACCCGACGTGATCCAACGAAAGTCCTTGCCATCGAATTTACGGGGTGCCGTAAACAGGACTGTCCGTGCTGGCATGTTCAGACCCATCGCGAACGTTTCAGTGGCGAAAAGCGTTTTGATCAGACCCTCGCCGAATAATATCTCGACCGTCTCCTTCAAGATCGGCAAGAGTCCACCGTGATGGATTCCTATTCCGCGCCGCAAAAGCGGCAGCAAGTTCGTAACTTGCGGTAACTTTTTGTCGTCGTCATTGAGAACGTCTACCGCATTGTTGAAAACCTCATCTACCAGTTTTTTCTCCTCTAACGTGTTCAAATCCAGTTTGGCCATTTGCATCGCGTAAACCTCGCAATCCTTCTTCGAAAAACTGAAGATTATTACGGGCGCGAAGTTTCTCTCCATGATCATTTTTACCATCTTGAAGATATTCGTTTGCCCGCTGTTCGTGGCACGTAGACCACCTTTGCGTCCTTTCATGTCACCTTTAGCCGCGTCACCCATATTTTGTAGGCACGCCATGGCTCTATTGAAATTTTCCTCCTTGAATTGGCCGGTCTCGTCTACAACCTGTTTTACGGTACATAGAATCAGTATATGGATAGCCAGAGTATATGGCTATATATCTCTCTTCAATCAAGCAGGCACAATTTTTCATTACGGATTACTACTAACCAGATGTATACCATCACCGCCAACTGGAAAGATATAATGTTGCAACGGAGTAGGTCTGTAGTCCGTAGACACTACATGGCAGGGTTGATTGTGCAAATGCGTCACCCACTCCGCGAATTGTCGTGCGTTTGGTATAGTAGCGGATAAAAATACATAGTGTACATTGTCCGGCAATAGGATAAGCGTTTCCTCCCACACCACGCCTCTCTCTTTATCGCGCATGTAATGAATCTCATCGAAAATTACCCAACCAACTTCACGCATTACCTATGTAATAAGCATTATATAAATATACACTTATATTTTTCCTTCTGCACAAAATACCAACGTTTAATAATATTTGGATAAATAAATATCGACTTTATATTGATCAAATAATTTGCCACTGAGCATTGATGTCATTTGTAAATATATTCGTTATTAATTTTATATTAGCTATCTAAGATATGTATATATATTGTATATGTAGCTAACATACACTTTATTTCTATAATCGTAATGATATAATAAAACAATAAAATCAAATAAAACTAACCTCTGAACCTCTGTAGAGCATATTTCGTAAAATTTCAGTAGTCATGATTAGTATACTCGCTGTCGGATTTATAGTAACATCGCCCGTTACCAAACCAACATCCTTAAATTCCTCGTGAAATTCTCTATATTTCTGATTGCTCAACGCTTTGATCGGAGTAGTGTATATTACTCTCTGCTTATCCCTGAGAGAACACGCTATCGCATATCTGTATGAAACATACAAGATGGCGGAATGAAAACATTAAAAAAAAAGTTTAGCAAAAATTACTCTGAAGAATAAAATATGAAACGCTTACTCAGCCACGACAGTTTTACCAGCTGACGTATGTGCGGAGACAAGAACCGACTGATTGTTATCAATGCATAAAATTGCCTCCTTTTGAAATGGATCAAGTATAAATTTATATTCTTTGGCTGGCTTGTCTTGCTGATGCTCCAAAGGTACATACTCCTGATTAGGAGGGATAGCAATCTCGTGCATACAAGATTCTACAGTTTCTACAGTATGCACTTTTATACGACATGCCACCTCCTCTAGGCTAAAGAAACAATGTTGAATGTAGTTAGATCATATCTTTTTTCTATAGCACAATTGTGGACTAAATATATATGTATGCAGATGTAATCAATTGTTAATATTTATTAATATTTATATATCAATTATTATATTATTAATATTATAATAATATTAATAACATTAACTATAATATCTTATATATAAATATTAATAATATTAACCCTCCAGAGTCAAGTGCCGGGTCATTCATGATCCATACGTTGACTCTGGTTTTGTTTAAACAGTACGGCTTTACTATGGGTCAGAAGTGACCTGGCGTTTGTCTTCCGAGGGTTAACTAGGACAATTTTATTGATTGTTCTGAATAATCAAAATAATGTTGTGAAGCTTTACTTGATGTCATCCAAGACGGATTCGTGTCGCAATTTTTTGACAGCTGACTTATCGTCGTCTATATCAAGTTGTCGCTTTACTCCTGTCTCTGGCTCGATTTTCCTGCACATGTTTGTTTCAGATAAGTAAATTTTGTTTAAATAAGTGCTCCGCAATGGAGGTTAACTCTAGAAATTAGGTTAGGTTACGCATTAAGAATCGCTATACTTACTTTACAATATGCGGGATCTCCGTATCATCACCCTCTGTATCGTGCTCATCAAAAACGTCAAACAAGTCTTCGGTAAAATTCGCCATATTTTAAAAATTGTTATTTCAACAAAATAAAACGACCACACACGAGCGTACGATTGCCTACGGATCGAATCCGTAAGCAGAGAGAAGCAGAGAGAGCTGCGAGCGGCTGAGACAGTAGAGAGAAACCCGAGAGAGGCCATCCCGGTCGACCCGGTCCCGTGATTTAAAGCTGGTGCTCTGGTATAACTAACAAAATCAATTTTTAATTCATAATTAAAATTTGATTTGTAAATTACACAGGCTTTAATTCACAAATCAAAAGTAATTTGTAAATTAAAATTTGATTCGTGATTTAAAAAGCTGGTACAATTAACAAAATTAATTTTAATTTGTGAATTGCACCGGCTTTAATTCATAATTAAAATGTGATTCGTAAATTACGTATACAGGCTTTAATTCACAAATCAATTTTGATTTGTAAATTGCACAGGCTTTAATTCACAAATCAATATTAATTTTCGTGTTACATTTATTATAATATAAAATTATTATGTTAATACAAACAATATAATATAATACAATATAATGCAAAATCAATAACATGTAAAATTTAAAAATTATAACGATATAAAATAAGCATATGTAAAACCACATAAAAGAACTAATAACTTAAAAAAAAAAAGATGCCAACAGTACGCGGTGTTCCCAAACGGTCACCCATTTAAGTACTAACCGCGCTCAACG
>NW_020218593.1:0-16782 GCF_003070985.1 Temnothorax curvispinosus | reverse complement strand
TGCTTATATCATACAATAAAATAGTATCCCATCTAATATTCAAATATTTATTTTTTCAAAGATAATTTTTAAATTTTAATTTACGCGAGCAATCACGACCAAAAAAATCGTTGATAACTTTATTGCTTATATTATTTAATCAAGGAGAATGTCTATTGTTATACTATACTATAATTTTACGAAACGCAAAGAAAATGACCAATACGCGAAAAAAATAGACAAAGCTTCGAATCAATAAAGCATGGCAATGATCAAGCTGAAAAATGAAACGAGGCCAAGCCACTTTTGATATATGTAATCTATGTATATACAATATATACATAATACATATATAGAGGAAAGTCCCCTATTATGATACAGGATCCTAATATGAGATATGTTAAGCTAAAAGGCCCTATATAGGCCCCATCTGTTGATCCCACCATGAAAAAACTCCGCCATCTCATATTAGGTTGCCTATCTCATAATAGGGGACTTTCCTGTAACATATACATAATAATTACAACATATATTGATATATTTACAAAAAATACGATGTAATACAATTATCTGTAAAAATTAGTATTATTTAAAATTTAAATTGGTATTTAATATAAAATACTTTTTAATATTTTAAATAATTTTTAACATAAAAATTATTTAATATAAAAATTAGTAGATATTATTTAATATATATTTAAGTTGTTATTATTAAAAATGTAATAATAATAAACAATTATATTTATTATAATTATATTAAGGATAATGTATTTATTTTATCCACAATTTTTTCTATTGAATTATATCCCCTTGTCCCTGCCTACCCGAATCCCCCCCTACCTACCTACCCGTATATCTATATATCTTCCGATATTCCAATCTATAGTCCTATAGCTATCCATTTTCCTACCTACCCGTGTTATAATTTATTATACAAAGTTTTTTAATTAAGACCGCGACACGATTTATAAGGGGTCTAATTTACTGGTTAATCCAGCGGGATATCTGAACGGGATATGGTCTCAAAGTGACACGATCACTTGAGATGTTGGAAATGTGGAGAATTGTGCATGGGGGCTTTAACACACGCGCGATTGAGATTTAATTGTAGTTTTTCCAATCTCGCACGTATTTGCGAGAAAATATAAAGAAAAAAGAAAATAGCCCTTTGGGACAAATAAAGAGATATATTAAAACTATTTTATATGTTACATTATTCCATCATAGTGGTCAGTGTTGACCACTTACCTTTATCGTATCCAATCTTCTTTCTTCGGGCCAGGTTGAATTTACCTTTGTCGCTCCTGGCCATATACAATCTGGTCGCATTTTGACCAGATTAAAAAGAAGGAGAAAAATTCTTTCCATTTTTGGATCATTATCATCGCCGAAAGATAATATTACGTTCGATTCGAATTACACGCGAGCCTCGATTGTATCAAAATTGTACAACAAGAAGTTAATTTAAAAAAATATGTATATATATTAATTTATAAAAACTAACTGCAACAACATTGAACATTGAAAAATGTTTCTATCACTTAATTCCATTATTTATTTAAGAATATTGAATAACCGTTTCTTTGTGATCCGTTCTTTTAATTTGGAATCGTAATCAAGTACAAGAAAAATTTTACTTTGCGTTATATGAATATCTTAATTATATCCAGCAAAAAATTGAAATTTTGTAATGTAGACGAAATTAAAAAATTAATATAATTGAAAATTTCTTGATGTAAAAACCAACCGCGAAAATATGAAGATGCGTGATTGTGCATGTTATTCATGCGGCACGCATCTTGAAAATGTATATCAAGGCAAAATAGATGACGTGAGATCCCGAAAAGAAACTTCCCGCACAATTGATATTAAATTTGATATTATTAATAATTAATCAATACGTGAATTTTTATAATTAAATAATATGCAAATCTTTATAAACTTACATATCGATATAAATATATCTCCTTATATTTTACATTTTCTACTAAAATTATTTTTGATATAACATATTCAGCGTTTTTCGGTAGAATATTAAAGATCTCACGTCATATATCAGTACATTACTTAACTGGCATAAAGTCAATTTTTTAATCAAAAATAGGTGGATAGGCTAAAAAAAATTAAGGTAAAATTGATGCTTTGTTAAAATAAATTTGAGTAGTTAATCACGTTTTCTATAAAATAAACTGCATAATAAGACCAAAATATGTCTTACCCTTTTTATTCATACTTGTATTTATATGTATATGCATCATAAAATATTAAAATTCTAAATATATCTACATACGAGATATTGTTTCCTAGCATCAAATTATGTAATATTTAATCTTGGATAAATATAATATGGGAAGGAATAAAGGGGTATAAATAACATACATCCTAACTAATTCATAATTTTTCCCTATCTACAGATATATATATATATATTTTTTTATAACCACCTAACAAAATAGCTTACTTATTCTTACCTCTTTTATTAAAAAAATATCATTAAAAAATTTATTTAATAAAATTTAATAAAAATTTTATATTTCAAAAATCACTACTTTGTCATACTTTTTGTTTCTCTTGTGTTTCTAATATATTTATTAGATGTAAGTATAAGAATTGATCTACGTAACAAACTTTCGAAAATTTAATCTATTATATGTATCTTATACTAATTCAAATTCGCGAAATAAAATTCTAATATATTTTGATAAAATATTTTGTCATATATTTATTTCAGATTTAAAATTTTAATCAAAAATTACTTATATAAAACGCGGCAATTCGTCAACATAATTCGATAAAGGATGAAAAGCTCTTTGCAAGCTCCGTGCGTACGACGTGTGCAAGTATCTCTTCAAGCACACGTGTACATAATATCAATAAACCAGTGACATCAAGATTAAATATTTTCGGTACGTAGTTTTAGCCTATCCATTTTAAGGCAAAAAATCTACGAGATAATATTTTATACTATAATTTTTATACTATACGTGTCATACATAATTCAATATGTACCAAAATACATTTACTCTATATTTGATTATAATCGTAGATTTGTTACCTCAATAAAAAAAATTCTGACTCACCGACTCGATGCGCAACGGGCGGAGTTATTCAGCAACGTAGCTACGGTGAGACTGTAACATACGAACATAATTGAAATTAAAGAAACATTCAAAATAATCAATATTTCAAAAGATAATTCTTATTTGCCTCTAAATTCGTCTTTCAATGTAAACGTGATATTTAATAATTTAGTAATATAATTATCTATTTTCCGAAAAAGATCTTTACAAAAGTAAAATTTTATATCATTTTTCTGTCTCTAATTATTTCTAACTAATCGAGATAAGACACGTCGAATAAATGGAAAAGAATTATTATGCAGATAAGAGATGATACTCACCCCAAGGTTGCTCCGTCGATGCCCGATGTCCCTCTCGGACCTCCTCCTCCTCTCAGGACGTCAGGCCTCCTCCTCTCGCCGCACAGGACACTCGCGAGAAACACTCGCGGATAATAAACTACACGCGCGCGCGGACTAATTTCAGTAAAAGTCTTTCTCGCGCGATACTGTACGGCACTCCCGTTTAAAAAAGTCCTTTAGTCCGATTACTCGAACGTTGCACTCCCGAAGCAAACGCGACGAACCGGCTGCGGTTCGTTCATTCAATTAAATCGGCGGACGAGGGTACGTTAGCTTCCTCGTCTTTAGATTTTTATCCAAGCAGAACGAGAGTTTTGCTTGGGTAAAATCCTCGTACTGGGTACTGGGCCTTCCCACCTCGTCAAGATCGTACCCATGGGAAGCTAAAGGAGTACTTTACTCTGCGGTAATATAAAAGCAGGTAACACAGATTTTTTTTTCGCGCAAATTTGAAGGAGTCGCGACGCCGATTGCCCCCATCCCCCATTCGTTCCGCGTTTCATCACTGCGTTGCAGTCGCGTTAATGGCGATGAAATGTTAGAAGATCTTGACGCGAGATACTATTATACGCGAATCAAGTGGACGGTTAGTAAAGATACGTAGTTAAACAAAACCACAATTAAGATTAAATATCGTACGCACATTACGGTATCGAGCACGTAAATCTCGCGAATGTAAGTAGTGTAAGTACCGTTAAAATGCATGGCATGCTTCATGCTTTGCACAACGATCGAGGAGTTGCGATTACGCGGCACGAAATACACGAGTCACGAAAATAAAAAAAATATTCATGAACGAGCGTTGTATGTTGTATCACGGAGCACAGACACTTCACACCTGTCCGAAATTCATCGGGAGAATGATTGAGTAACATAATCCGCGGGTAACGATAATCCGAGCGTCGACGAAAACAAGTAGCAAGGCCGTCTCGCCGATGGAAATAATCGTCCGCGTGCCGACTTTGAACGTATAATCGTAATAACATACGCTGCTCCGAAATCGGCGGACTCATTCAACGGTCGCGGCATTGCGACTGCCGAGACTAGAGTCCCTCTTTTGATTGGTCCGGCATTTTTCGACAAAGGACGTGAAACAGAAAGAGAAAGAGATATAAGAGAGAAAGAGAAAGCGATATACAAGTAACATACATTCATATCGCTTTCTCTTTCTCTCTTATTTTGCCGAAACTCAAGATGTCGCGACTCTTATTAGAGGGACTCTAGCCGAGACTGCGCCGAGTGCCGCTGTGCAACGTGCCGCGTGCCGCGGCCGCGCGGCCGGCGAGAGCGGCCGAAGGCGCCCGAAGGCCGAACGTGATTCGGCCGGATTCGGGGGCTCTCGGCTCGACTCGCCGCGCAGCCAGCGCGCGCGCAAGTAACAAGTAATACGTTAGTCGTTGAACGTCGGTACGAGTGGCGGGTCGCGGGCGTCGCGGCGAGACGTTGTCGCTCGTGTAATTTTTCTTTCTCGTGAACGAAAAGAAATCCTCCGGTTACAGAGTGTGTGTGTGTGTGTGTGTGTGTGTGTGTTGCAAGCTGAATGTACGCCGAATATTCTGTATTTCGTTTCTTCTCGTGTCGACTGCAACGTCTGCGACGAGTGGGATGGCCGAAATGAACGCCCGTACGTGTCACCCTCCTGCTCCTCCCGGCTGTGATTTGACGGGTCTCCTGCAATGTGCCGTGATCGGTAAGTGAATTGTGCATGAGAGACGAATGATTCGAAACGCGATACATCCGAATCTTTCATAGAATTGTTGTCCCGCGTGTCGCAGTGAGACGATAACCTCGGAATTCGTGTGTCGCGTGTCGCGTGTCTCTTATTGCCTCCGTTTCGATTTCTACTTTGAATGAGTGAATCGCGTGGAAAGACGCTTCGGTGAATAGCTCGAACCTCTCATTAAGCACGGGAATTAATAATCTATTGAGTAATTAAAGAGAATGTTCGCGCGTTTGGCGTTCTCACTTTGCCTGTCGCGATCGCGAACGATCGCGAACGAGGGAGCGAGCTTGCTCCAAAATGCGTATGACAAACGTGCGCGCCGTACGTATGCGAATACAATTCCGTTTTTCGTTCAAAAACAGACACGTAATTTGCTCGTTCACGTAATTCGTTGTTTACAAATTTATTTGTATGTGCTCCTAATCTAATTTTGTAGAAAATTAACATGTTAAATTGTATCGTTTGTAAAAATTTCGTCGCGATCGTTCTTGCAGCGTGTATATATATAGATATATATGTATATATGGAGGGGTTAAAGCCATAGTGGTGTAAGTCAATTTTTTGACCACTTTTTTTCTTCTTTTTTCAACATATCTGCATGTGTAGACTGCATCTATGAACTTAACTCGATAGGTAAAAAAAAGTGACTTACACTACTATGGCTTTAACCCCTCCATATACACACACACAACAAAATGATGTTTTATCGGCAGTTACTACGTTTACGCGAGCGTTACTTCTGTAGTAACTTACGATAATTCACTCGTTTACGCGGAGTAAATTATCGTAGGTTACTACAAAATCCCGTTTACGCGAAAAAAAAATCTCGTTTACGTGAAGGAATTATCGTAAGTTACACTACAGAAAAATAACGCTCGCGTAAACGTTGTAAGTGTCGGAAAATAAACGTGGCTACGTAGTACCAATTTCAAAAATGAATGTACTGACGGTAGCGTAAGGGGCTTTCGCCGGGATGGCCTTTGACGGCTAGTCCCCTCGAAAAATAGTGGCGGTGCGTGTGTTAGTGCGTATGTATTACCTGGCGGGCATGTGTTAGTATTTTCACGGAGTTATTAGCGCGTTCCAGATGAGTATAAATATCTGTGGGAAAAACAGATCTGAAATTTGCCACATATTTGATACGTATTATTCTCCACATTTCCCATATTCTTCACGTCGGTGATTGATTGAGTCTTTTGAATATACTTTTGCATTATACTTTTTGCAAGTCTGGACAGATCTTTAATTCCATTGCTTTAAAAGATCTACTTATTTTACATATATGCGCCAAAACTTTAGAGATTCACACTTATTTAGAGTAAAACGATATCGATGATGAAGTAAATGATATCTGATTTACAAGTAAAAAATATATATGATTGATATCAAAGACAAAATTTGTAAAATTACTCTTATATATTATTTATAAAATGTGACAAGATCCGTGATTTTTCCGTGATTTTTCAAGAAAGATAGAAAAAACGAACAACGATCGATTTAATGTATCGGACACAAAATTAATTGCCCTTTAAATCAGATTAATTTTGTTAATTTATTAATAGATTTAACAACATAAAAATTTCGAATAGCCACATAGTTTTTATTAAAAAAAAAAGTAAAGTTGAATTGAATCTCAAGTTTTAGAAAGTTTTTCTATTGTCTTCATTTAAAAATGTATCGCTTTATTTTTAATTATTATTTTTAATGTTTATCGGGGTATGGAATGACACACACATAAGTTGCGTTGAAATTTATTAAATATATTCAATAAATGCATCACAAAATATTACATATTGTACAACATTTCTTGTCGATTCTTTAAAATATCAATTACACATATCACACGGGTGTTCAGATATTAGCAGTACCTTCTTCACGATAAGTGAAGAAGAGCTCAGAAGATTGGCCACTAAGCATACTTTACATTATAAAATCTTTTAGATATTACAATGGAAGACTATACATCAGGTGCGCTTTTTTAAAATTTTTGAACTTACACTTACATGTCTTACCTTAATTGTGCGAATCAAAAATAATTAATGTATTAAATACAACACGAAAAGGACGGTTATTTGAAATTGCATGTGCTGTCAAATGCATAATTTTGTACATTACAAAGAATTAATGATTTTATCGTTCATCTCAAAGCTCGTTTCTGTATTTGCAATGGATAGATTATGCATTTGATTGCACATTTCATTACGGTTTATTTAACCCTCCGTCTGTACACGTGGGTTTACGGCGTCCGAACCAAATTAATATCAGCAAAATTAATATTGTAACTGTAAAACTTGCAAGCCTGCCAGAAAATATTAGATAAATGATGTTTATTAAAATGATTTTAAAATCGTCAACTACAATGTAGACAGTTTTATGAATTTTTTTAGATTAAAAAAAAATACTTAAACATCAGACGTGACAGACTTACGTATACACTCCGAGGATGCCAAAAGAACGGAGGGTTAATGTATTGTATCGATAAAACTTCATATATTATGATTATTATTATATTACTTTGTTATATTAGCAGCAGTAACTTCCAGAGACTTTTAACATTTTATCAACAACAGGCACGATTCGTAATAATATTATAAAAAATTAACATTTGCTATAAATATAATATAAATGTCACATTTCCTCTTATCTTATTTATTATATATTTATAGTCTTGTTATTATATATTAAATATTATAATTGCATAAAGGAGATGGAATGTAATAGAGTTTTATGCTTTGTTATATTAATATAGCTTTCTGTAATATGTTTTCTGTAACACTAAGATCTTCTGTATTTTACATGGAGTCATACAATTCTCGTGTATTGCAATTTTATTGTGAGGAAACGTCTTTCCTCTACAGGTACATATTAAATCTTAAATTATAGACGATTGAAAAATGTAAAGATTTAATTATATATATAGAAGAATTTAGTATATATCTCAAAGTATTTGAATTTTCTTTATATGAACAATTTTTTTGATAATTTTTCTAACTGTAAACATATTTGTTTACTTGCGTGCATTGACAGAGATTTTGAATCATTAATTGATATATAACCAATAATAAAGTTTAATTAAATTTTGTTAGGTAATTAAGCATATTAAACTTTGAGGATGTGACGCAATGTTTATTAAGTAGTAATGCCTGCTATACTTGAACAAAATAAGCTATATTTGTTAAACAATAAAAAGTAAACTATAATTATTTATACTTCACTTTTATGAAGTTGATATACTATTTTTAGAATTTTGATAAATAGAATTCTGGCCGAAATTTTAAAGTTCCTGATATGTTAAAAAAATAATTTTATTATGTTAATACTTAAAATAAATAAAAACAAAACTAATTTTTTACAAAATTTGACAAATCTTACATAAGATAAACACATAATTAATCTTCATTATATTAAGATATTCTGTTAATATATATAATACCTTATATTTAAAAATATATATATTATTTGAGGTATTAGGAATTATTGCATCTAAAATGTTATGTTGTTATTATTTAAATTAGACATAAGTCGCTTGTCGATAAAAATTCGACCAGTAGTTGTCATGAGGCAATAACAAATAGGTAGAAAAATTTGTCTATATATATATATATATGTCAAAGTCATAAAAAATCCATTTATCCTTTCTTTGTTTCTTAATCCTTAGTACAAAATCCGTATGGAAATAAAACAAAAAAAACCACTTTTTACAACACACCTTGTTTGTGTAAAAATAAAAATATCGAAAATTTTTATTACTAATTTGTGTTCAATTGCAATGAATTTTCAAAGACATTTATTCACCATAGCGCAAACTTACGTCCACAACGCAGTCGGCATCATTCCTTCTACTGTCGCAGCCGCAGGTTTTAAATCTTCATTGCATAAGAAATTTAATGGCAAGTTGACCAAGTGACCCTTAAAAAAAAGAACACCCGTTTGATTTAAACATTAAAATGATGAAGCTATATGCACAATTATTTAAAGCGCTCGACACATACCTTTATATTCTCTACCATTTCTTGCGCTAGTAATGGGTCAGATATAGAGAGAGGTACTTTTTCTTGAAATTGCTTCAATATAGCGAAATTGACTACTTTATCGGTGGGAACACAATGAAATACTTCTTCATATATTTCCGTATTTCGTTCGCTTCTAGCGCACCACACGTCCTTGTAGAACGATTTTATAATGGCGTCATCGATATTAATGTCTTCTTTAGTATTCAATAATCCCAGATGTTCGCGGAATAATTTTTTTCTCAAGGAAGAAGCAAATTTACCACAAAGAAAAGGTATATCATTCATGCGGCCATCTTCAAACTCCTGGTCCTGTTTTGAAAATATTACAGTTTTTATTGATTTAAATTGATAAAAAAAATACAGAATCATAATAAAACCGAGGATCCACGAAATAATACAATAATGTAATATAAGTAAAAGACATCACATATAATATACAAATTATAAGTTTGAATATTCTGTGTGTGATGTGAATAAAAAACTATTCTGTTCACGTATAATTTTACATAAAATTAATAAGACAATCGTAAGATATAATTAACTTCCTTATATGCTACATGTAGGAATAACATATTTTCATCATCATTTAGAGAAAAAGGAATAATTATTTAAATGATAACTATTTAAAGTTTATTTATCATTGATAAATGTTGCATTAATTACAACAGTATTGAAGATTGTAGGCATAACTTGGCCCAATATAATAAATATACTCACATGAATTATTACGGCTATTTCGCTGTCCCTTGTAGCAACCATACTTCTGTCATTTATGTTAGCTGACCCGCAGATTACTGTGTTGTCATCTATTATCATTAGTTTACTATGAACATAGATAAGCTCGGTTACCATCGTGCCATTTAACATAGAATGAGTCCTCAATCCATGGAACGTGATGTACTCGCTGGGATCTTCTATACCTGCCTCCAACAGCTGATTTAGAATAGCATCCTTTCCCCTGTTGTTTGGTCAAATAGGAAACAAAATTTACGCATGACGCTTTCTTCTCAATTTGTACTTAGTTGAATGATACGATACCTCGATATAGAATTATAATTCCAATGTGTTATCGCTCGTAATGCCTTTCCGCTGGGTCCTCCAACTTCTCCTTCAAAGCCGGGCAACAACGGCATTACTACAAATACCCTGAACACCGCGCCTTCTCTGTGCGCTCTCAGGATTCTTTTCAATAATGTCTCGCCGATTTGATTCTTCACGAGACCTTTGTCCATGGAGGCAAGCGTTATGAAAAATTGATTTTCTATGTATATATACCTACAAATTTATTCAGGTTAACGAAATGTCACATAAAAATATGAAATATATATGTATATGTATATACGAAATCCTTACCTTTCTGCTTTACTGATGGCCTGAATGTAAGCTTCCTGTATACTCCGCTCCACAGTCTCTGAATCGAGAAAGCCAGCCGACCAAGAGCTCACCGAACGTAGTACTTGACACTTAACATTGTGTTTGTTTGCCTCTTTCACAAACGGAGCATAGCTCCTGCAGTTTTGATACGATTTCGGTAATAGATAAGGATAACACGGATTCAGATTTGCTTTCTCTAGCTACAACAAGTATATCTCATCAGTGTTCGTCACTTTTGCCTGTGTATTTGAACTTAAGTACATGTGTTATCGAGTACGTTATGTGTACCTTGACGGCATTCCAACGCTGTATAAAATGCCTAGCCACATCTCTAGCGGCAGCGTTTTGCACTAAAACTCCTATGTCGTGCCATGGCATCCTAGGAGTGGTGGTTCTATCGACGAGATCCTGGTACGGTTTCTCAAGATCGTTAAAATCTTTGACAATGAAGTTTGTGTAGTCTTTACCAAGCCACAACTTTGTCGCGGGTTGTAAACTGCAGGCATAATCCACTGCGTCCTCAGATTCCGGTAATGAAAGTTTACTAAATTATGGAAAAATTGTATGTGTTTAAATAGAGAATGAAATATAAAGTAATGACGATATTGAATAGGAATAAGATTCGTACTTCTCTGCGACATCATCGGCGTCCATTTCATGAGAAGTATATACCATATTAATTAATTCCTGTCTCTTCACTTTAACGGTGTTCTTCATTTTATCGACGGTTGTTTTGGCGACATCAAACAGATTCTTCTTGTGCAGTTCGGGAGTGTTACACTTGACACCATCTCCCTTTTCTTGCAGCATAAAAAGTGAATTATCCGTTGACAATGTTGACAATACTAAATTCTTTTTTGTCTTTTCGTCCATCATCGGTCTTCAAAAATAAATCAATTATGTTTACATTCTTAATTTTAGTTTATATTTAACATTGACAGTACTTACAATAAAGGCATAGATCTGGTGGTCGCCATAGCTATAGTATTTGTCGCTATTGCTAATGGTAACAGAACATGTCTGTCTATGCAGCCTAATACCTTTTTACTGCTAGTATTAGTCAGCTTGTCTCTCGAGGGAATGTAGATACTTGATTGATGAATGGATTCTATAATCAACGTATCCTTAGTTAGTGATGTAAAGAATAAATTCTAAAAAGGTTTATACGATATTTACCTAAATCTGTTAATCTGTGTTCACTGTTGTCCCATCTACCGTAACATAAATCAATGCCACCGAGAAATGCTAGAGATTGATCAATAACTACGATCTTTTCGTGATGAGCCCAAAGAAGCACGCCTGCTCTCGCATGATCGGGATGTCTCAATACCTTTATATTCTCAGGACATTGTTCTACAAGTCTCTGTTTGCTGTAGTAACTGTTTATGCCTAAAGCGACTTCAATTTCTTTGTATATCAATATGAATATTTTGACACCTTGAACCTATACAAGAAAATATTTATATAATAAAGACATTCTTGTATTCATTAAATAGTCTTAAATAACAATTTCTCGTTACGATTAATCGATTACATTTATTATCATTTTAAATTAAATGCAACATTTGAATTTGAAAAAAAAAATGTTATCAACTCACTGCTTTTCTTCGTAAAATTTTATCCAGTCGCCAATAATCTCCACCGGGCATTGGTCTTTTCATATGAATTTCTGGTGAAAGCCACCAATCCGCGATAAAAATTTCTTCCTTGGCATTTTCCAATGCATCGGCCACAGCAGACATGTAATCGGCTCCATCCACGAACCAAGTCGCGGATATGTAAGGACGATATGGAGCAAACGAGTTATGTGGATTTGTTTGTATAAAATCTTTGCCTGCACACCAATATTAAATTAATTAGACACAAAACAAATGTACATTATACATTATAATTTCTGAAATCTTACCTTCCCTATTGCTAACTTCTTGTATAAACTCCATCCATTCCTTAGCCTTTCGTTTTGTCCAACACTTGATGACTATATGTCTACTCAGATTCGAAATCTGCATGCCGCTTCGTGAACCCGTAGTATATACGCCAAGGCTGATCCCAAAACCATTATCCATCAAAATAACGGATTTTATTCTACCATCTTCAGGATTAAGATATGCAACGAAGGTATCCTTAACAACAAGATGCCTTTTCTGCCATTTGCCACAAAGAGAGGTGCTGAGATAATTGCACTTGATGCAGAGCCCGCACTCCAACAAGCCAAGGAAATTGCATCTCGTTTTAGCGCCTGATCCAGTCCGTTTCAGAATCGTACCTTCTTTTCCTTTCATCCCTAAGTCACCCACAAAGGACAAGGGTGAAACGTCCAAAAAATTTATCTGTAAACAAATGACGACGATGTATTCTCTTTACGGTTAATTGTTATTAGTAAAATATATATACTTACAGTTTCGGAATGTCGTCTGTAGATTTCTATGTTAAGTAAGTTACTTAGATAATCCTCTAGTTCCTTTCTCCTCTGACTTAATTGCTCATAAGGCACTAGAATGTCCGGTTTATTAGGAAATCTATAAAAGTGATTATTTTTGATTATTTGATTATATTTTAATTCTTTTTTTTCACCATAGATACAGATCATAATGTATAATTTTCATACCTTGGTAAAACATTTCGTCTGCCTCTTTTCTCGTCCACAGTTCTAAGACTCTTCATACTATTTCTCCTCTCTCTGTGACTTTTTGTAGGGAAAGGTATGTTCAAGCTAGCACGATACAATTTCAATTGATTATGCAGATATTGAATGTGTTTGTATCGCTTTTTCATAGTCCAAACAAAAGGTCCGTGTCTAAACTCTATGGTATATAGATTTGGGTTCAAGGGATGCGTGGTCACACTACGTTCGTTATCTATAATTTTTACGTGCACTTCTTCACCAGGAATAAATACGTTGCGAGTTTGACTTTTGAACTTTGACGATGTGTTGTGTATAACGGTGAAAGGTGTTACACCAAGAGTTTCTAACGATACAAGGAAATAAAGAAACATAAGATTGGTAAAAACTATATAAAATAAAATAAAAGAATATGAATATAAATTAAGAGGGTTTAAATTTTAAGAGTGAATGATAAAAGGATAAGTAAATAAGTTGTAAGAGTAAGTATGTTTATATGCATATAAAATCATTAATAACCGGCAAAATTACAGATCAAACTGAACAATGTTATAAGGTAATAAAGAAACAGGCCATAAGGAATACTCATAACATAACATACTACTCAGAATACAAATTCCTACCTTCGCTATCTGTGCATATCGTTTCTTCTTTACGAACTTGTATCGTCTCCCCATTTTCATCAACCGTTATTTCTAACGAATCAGGTACTCCTAAAGCGTCATCATATTCAGAATCTTGTGACATTGTGCGGGTTATGCCCCTCTCACGAGGGGCAACCTCGTCCAATTCAATAGGCATCTTTGGCAAGTTTCCTGCAAACAGTTTTCATATTTTAATTTTTACATTGCACACCAAATATAAACACACCTTCCAGTCATTAAAGTAAGGAAGGGATAACAAATATGGTCTTGATTACTCAAAGCATAGTACCAGACGTTAGAAGTAGCTCCGGTCAACTAAAGAAAGATTTAATATAAAAAAAAGATAGTAAAATATCTTCACGTATATATCGTCACGTTGATAAAATCCCAGATAACAATCATATTGCAAAAGTAGCAGATAAGAGAATACAGAAAGTACTAGAGAAAGTTCCTCTTTTTCTCTGAAACTACTTTCGCAACGATGTTTATTTGGAAAAGAAGCCACATATGTAGATAATAAACGCTTATTGTTCTATTTCTAAAAAAAAGTAATATTCACCTCGCTTTACGCAGGGCGTAGTTCTAGCCTAAAAATATCCCGCCTATCGAGCATCATCGACGGACGCGTATCCCTCTCAGACACCCGCGCAACAATGCATCGCCGTCTCGAGAGTGTAATCAAGCGACGATTATCGCGATCGCCGTTGGCTGGGTTACACTGTATTACGCGATGATCCGACGCGGCGCGACACGAGTTTACTCATCGCGATGACCGCATGGCCGCGACCACTACTCCACTCCACGTCCACAGCTCCACACTACTCCGTATGTCATGCAGTCCGTATACTGTCACTGAGCGAATTACGCTCCTTGACTGGAGATTTGTCTCAGGTGAGACAAATGTATATTCGAAACAAAGAAAAGGCAGAAAAAGGAAAAACGAATTATAGATAGAGAAAAAGCGCGGCCAAGAACGGCAAAATCGGTTTTACGTTTCATTTCCGCGCGAGAGACGTGAACAAATATTCATCCTTATGTTAAATCTGAAGATATGTAATGAATTTTCACGCGTGGCATTGTGAGATCTTCATTAAATTTCTTTTTTAATTATTTTTTTCTTCTTTTTTTTTTCTTTTTCTTTACCTTCTTTTTCTTCTATTGTCTTCTTAATTTTGGATTGCATTGTGGATTTTCTTATACAACACCACTTATCTAGTTAAATCAGGTCTAGATTAATTGCAATTAGCTCATTATAGATTTCCAATTCTTATGTGTTTAAATTAAAAAAGAAATTCAAAATTACCCGATAGTTTTCGACATTCGATTGAAAAGATACCTGTGCAAAACTACGTCGGTAAGGCGGTTGTTCTTTTTTATGTGAGACAGGAAAGAATGCACTCTTCCCCGATTGAAAAACCGTCTCGAGTCATAATCAATTCCTTTTGTATTTTAATGAATGTTTCGCGATTGTCCTAGGAAGAATTTGCGCTTTCGCTTCGGTCTGAATGAAAAGAAGGACCGTCACACCGATTAGTCAAAGTATCGAGAAATCGTTCGACTTTCCACTTCCTTTAACATTGCCGTTTTCAGCCAGAAGCGGAGTTATACCTCGTCGAACTAATATCCAATATTAGCGCGAACGGGCACATCGCGAAAGTAATTGGATCGCGCGTGTCATTTTCTCTTATGTTTTAACCGACTTTCTGTGAAATATCGGCGATCACGCGTTATCGACCCCCATAATGATCCACTTCTCGACATGAATGTCAAGGAGAAAGCGACGCGCGACGTGACGTGATGTGTTGCAAGATTTTCTATCAGTTTCAGTTTTTATCATATACCTTTGTATTAGTATTTAATTATTCGCATATTAATCGCATACGTTTATCTTATCGTGACGAGTATAGGTATGTTCGAATCAGAGTTAAAAGGCCTGTAATAGCTTTAACACTTAAATTTTTACCCTTCGTTTTTTCTTCTCCTTTCTTCTCCTTATGGATCATATTTTATTTCTCTATTTTATTTCAGTCATAAAAAGATGAGAAACAAGCGAAAAATTATTTTCCTTCAAAAATCTTAAAGATTCACAAATATAAATTTTTTTCTTCTTTGATATTATATGGAACTCTTATTTAACTTCTATGATCACAATTGTACTTACTAGAAGATATTTATAGAGTATGCGAGGGATACTTAATCGAATAAAAATTTCAAGTACATAATTAAACACGCGCAACGTATAACGTCATATTTTTTATAGAAATTCGTACGATTTTATCTTGTAAAAAAATAATTATGCTTTAAGAGCGATTAGTTCACTGATTTAATTATATACAAAATTTAAATTTATTGAAATATTGCTATCTGCAACGTATTTTGTAAAAGCATATTTTCCAAATCAGTTCTAAAAGAAGAAGCATCTTGTTTTTCTAACGATATTATAACGTGAAAGGAAGAAACTATTTCAATAAAATTATTCAGGAGATATATCGCGAAACGCGAGGATATTATGTAGTTCAAAGAGGAAATGTGCAATGTTCTTTTACGCCTTTCTATAAATATTTAATAAGCGAGTCAATCATTCGGAGTGTATTTTATAATTCCTCGATTTTATACAAGTTAAAATCCTTGAAGATATATCTATAGTCGATATCCTTGGGACATTACATTTCGCTGTACAGGTATTTCGTAGACCACTCTTTCGACATTGACTGTTTCATATTATCTCTGTTCGAATAACTCGATCAATGCATAATTAATCACTTATTGCATGCGCCCCTTTTTATAAAACGCGGTTTGTGAACCTATTTAAATAATGCCTTACACTCCACACGTGCATGTACTTTGAGTTAGCATTTTACATCCGGATTGCATGGAAAGTAAAAAGTTGCCGCCAGAATAACAGCCGACTTTATTCTGTCATATTATTAATTGCGAAATAAAATATTTATGTTTATGACTCGCATAAATATTATTCTAAATTTTATTCCTCGCTTAATTATTGC
>NW_020218592.1:0-4256 GCF_003070985.1 Temnothorax curvispinosus | reverse complement strand
AATACAATTTTTTTTATTAGCAACAAGTTCCTAACCTATAAATATGACACACATTTACTTACCAGTGAGTGCTGGTGTCATTGCTGCTTCTATACTTGCCCAAGTGAGGGATTTATCTTGGCACTTGCTGTAGCCCTTGCTTCTTTTTACGTACAGTTGTGTATTGGGGCACACAAAGTGAATGAACGTACGGATATATATCGCACGTTCTTCCGAAACGTTATTCCCTATTGCTTCATTACTTTCTTCCTCATTATAACTTTCTTCCATGTTTTCAACGTTCACACTATATAGAAGTAAAGCCGGCGATGATACTTCTTCTGGCACAAAAGTTTCTTCACGGATAGCATCGGCCATCCGGCGATGATACGTGAGCGACCCAAGCCGTTAATTTAATCTACAAAACAGTTGGCGTAACGTAGGCGCAGGCGTTGGAAATAAAAATAATTTATTTCTCCTGCTCCGTTGCGCCGCGCCGCTACGATCAGGAACAAACTTCTTGCGCCTGCGTCTGCGCCCTTACGCCGTCTTACGCCTTGTCGTGTAGACGAGCCTTAAAAGCTGCGTAGACACCGTTAACGACACCGACAATTGTCGGTAGTCGGTTACGCCAATTACGGAATACGGTCCCTGAACCGAATATTTCTTCACACAGTAATATAGCCTCAAATATCAAATGCATCCATTATCTATGAAACTCATACTAACGAAGATGTTTTTACCGTACACGGCGTTCACGAAACGATCTCACTAGACATGAAGTTATAACGTATATTAATACGTTATATTAGAATACTCACGACACTCACAACGGTAGGCACGTATAGCCAGAAGAAAAACGAAATGGCAGAAACGCACGGGCGAATGTATAGCCTTTGTTTCTCAGCAGCAAGTACGCCATCTATTTGTGAATAACGGCGCCCTTGTATACATAAAATATACCAAATCATTCGGTTATAAAGACAAGGCAGTTTTGCTAAAACAACTATAATATTTTGTTAGTATATATAAAGTTTACATTTTAATAAATAAAAAAATAAAATTGTATTTATTAGACATTATTTCAGTTTTTATGTAAAATAAAATGTCATTAGTATGTAGTTTCTAGTGTTTCTACGGGTAAAATAACTAAAATGCTTAATTTTTGTATGTGAAGTCTCAGAACAAAATCATTTGGTCTACAGAACAAATCAGAAAAATATATTTAGCATAAGTAACTAAATATTTTGTTATGGAAAACAAGATATTTGGTTGCTGTTAAAAAACGTCTTAACTAAACAGTTTTGTTGGAGACACTAGATTTTCTTTCCTAGTGTTGAAAGTTACAGTATTGTGACATAATATTTTGTTAAGTATTTATAATTCAAATTCCTTACTTCTTATTCTTGCAAACAATACGAATCAATTAATGTAAAAAAAACACAATTTTTTTAAAGAAAAACTTGTGTAAGAGCATAACGTGGTACAGTAGACTAATCTACAAAGCTGAAGAACAATTTTAATGTCATTTACAATGAGTGTAATTTTTGTACCGTTGTTAAGAACAATGTCTAAAATATCTGGAATAAACTATTGCGCGGTATGTAATCCCTGTAGGCATTCATATTCATGCATTGTTTCATTCTTATAGAATGTCTATTCACCAAGTACATATTGAATTATTTTCGACAAAAACTTAAATTAAGCGTGTAACGATGCACTCCTACGCAAGCATCGTTCCCGGCCACCACCCACCGGATGCCGCCCGACCGATCTTCCGTCGGGCGTGAACAGGGCGCGGTGCGCCTGCATTATTTTAAACGATCCGAAATGCACCTGTGCGCGGGCAAAACGCCGCACCGGTGCCTTCCCCGCACGGCGCCGACAAACGCCAAAGGGAGCCGATCCGCGCCGAAGGCGAGCGCGCGTAAGCGTACCCCCGCGCGGCTCGCCTGGAGATCGGCCTCCCTCCCACCGGACCCGCCACGCCGGAATATATAAGCCGACGATCCGGCGAGAGACTTTACTTCGTCTCCGACCCAAGCCTTCAGCTATCTCCACGAAGCCTACCGACTCCTAGGGCGACACACCAAACGAGGTTCAGCGCTCTGCGCCTCGACCGAGGGCTCTCGGGTGTCCCCGACTTTCATCCAACGCCACTCCCGACGGCCGCGATTAAGCGGGGTCGAGCACGCTCGGCTTCGCGACGAGTACTCTCGCCGCCGTAGCCCCGGAACTCCTCAAGTCCAAAGATCGTGTTATTTCGTAATACATGCGCCGGGCACACATGCCCCGCCTTCCGCTGTAAATCCGCGTCCGTCACCGTATTGTAATTCGTAATACCGCGCCGGGCACCCATGCCCCGCTTTCCGCTGTAAATATCGCGTCCGTCACCGTAATGTAATACCGCGTTCCGTCACCGCATTTCGTAATACCGCGCCGAGTGCACATGCACCGCCTTCCGCTGTAAATATTGCGTCCGTCACCGTATTGTAAAACCGCGTTCCGTCACTACCGAGTGTAACACTGCGTTCCGTCACTACCGAGTGTAACACCGCGTTCCGTCACTACGTACTGTAATACCGCGTTCCGTACTTTCGGTATGTACAAAATTGAATAAACTATTTCGTGTGCATTACAATCTGGTTATTGTCTCTGGGCCATCTATCGAACTCCTGATTCGGCGAGCTAGTCGGCGTTCGATCCACAAGATAGACCGTTACATGGCGCCCGAACAGGGACCGTTTTGATCCGAGAGACAGTAATCAAGGTACACCATGCCGAAGTCTTGGATATAAAAATTATCGAAAAGCCAGCTCATCGCCGAGCTCGAGAAACTCGAACTAGACCCCGAAGACTCGGTCAACGAGCTCTGCCGACGCTTGAGCGCCTACGTAACCGAGCACCCAGAAACGGTGCCGTCCGCCGCCGCGGGAGGCAGCCAGACGCCGGCTGCACGGGCTGCACCCACGATTACCGTGCACCCGTTGGAAAACATCCGTCTACCGGCGATAAACCAGCGCCTGCCGCTATCGCCGGCCTTAACATTTCACACGCCGCCGCCAATAACGACGCCATTCGAAGCCTTTTACCCGGTCGCGAGTGACCGCCCCAACGAGACGCCCGCCCAAGTCATGGACCAGATCCGGAAATGAGGGTGTCATTTCGACGGGAAGGACCCTGTAGCCTTCCTCGAGCGGCTCGAGGAATTAAAAGACGCGTATCAATATTCCGGGGCGCAATTATTAATGGGGTTGCCGGAATTGCTTAAGGGCGACGCACTCCTCTGGTGCCGGAACAACTGACCCAACTGGCAAGAGTGGGAGGACTTCTGCACCAACTTTCGCGAGTACTACTTGCCGCGCCGGTATCGCGCCAAACTAGTTCGCGAGATACAAACGCGCCTGCAAAAACCGGACGAGCCGTACCGAAAGTTCGCAACGGACATGCTCACAATGATGCGACGGGCCACCGGATTCGCGGAAGAAGACCAAGTTGAAGCGCTGTACGAGAACATGCACCCGCGTTATCAAATGTACATCCGCCGCGACACCGTGACGCGTACGCAGGACATTCTGCGCCTGGCGGAGGAATTCGAACATATCAAAGAGCAGACGCGCGCACGACAAGCCGTCACCCCGAAACCCGCGATCGCTGCCACAGCCTACAACCGTCAAAAGTGCTGCTGGCGGTACAAACAGCGAGGCCATACGCGTTTCGATTGCCGGCGACCACCGCGCCGTTTTTGCTCCCAATGCGGTCGGGATGGCGTCTTCACAAAAGATTGCCACCCGCGCGCCGTCGGGAAATGCCGCTCGGACAGGGGAAGAGGCGGCCGTCCCTCGGCCTTCCGACTAACGTACAAACCGCGACCGCACCTCACCGTCGTGGGAGCAAAGCAGCCGTTCGACGCGCTACTAGACACCGGCTCCGAGGCCTCGTTTGTAAACTCGCGCACCGCCGATAAGCTCGCCCGCGACTTTCCGATCCAGCCGGTCGACGGACGCGTGCACCTCGCCGACGGGTCGAGCACCGCCATTCCAGGCCTGATAACATTCCCGGTCACAGTGTAGGGACAGATGTTCTGGCATCGTTTCCAGATCATGCCGATGCTCGATTACGACATACTCATCGGCGTGGACCTGTGGGCGAAATTAGACCGTCATACCGCCCCCGCCTCCGCCAAGCGCAGAAACGCGGACCGCCGCCGTAGAGCACCGAGGGGGACGTGCTGTCGGAGGAAAAACGCCTCCGCCGTTTTTTAGCCGACGAGCTCG
>NW_020218591.1:0-1028 GCF_003070985.1 Temnothorax curvispinosus | reverse complement strand
TCGAGCCTTTTATATCTATATTGCAGCAACGAGATGAGGATACCCAGGTAGCAGAGTGATGTCAAATGACGACGTCTTTAAACGTCATCTTGCTACCTGGGAGATTAATATCTACAAAATGTTAGAGTCTAAGAAGGGTTCTCGGTGATCTCCGAGAATAGTTTCCATACATCGCAAATATATGACAAAGAAGGGAAATATAAATTAATGAGGCGTATAAATAAATAAGACTGGTGAGATAAATATAAGATACATTCAATAATGTATTTCAACGAAAATATAATTAATATAACTATATTAATATAAGTATAATTAATATTCTTCGAGAGTATAGCCCTAATTTTATATTTTTATAATACATAAAAATGAATTCCTTGTTTCAAGCTATATGTTCAAATGTAAGTATTGTAAATATATAACGCAATTGTAAGGGATACTAATTATAAGGGGTCTAAATTATATAAAGGGTAATTACATACATCAGAAAGAATTACAAAAAAAATTTAATACATATTTTTTATGTTTGAACTAATAGTAAAGTAATTTGATAATTTTAGACTGAGCATATGACTGGAAAGTAAACACGCTAGCAATCATTATCTTTATCACTGGACTTTATCACTGGGGCGAAATTACGAAGAATAAGTCTCAATATCGCGCAAGCTACAGTTATATACATCTCATATTTACTCTGAAAGAGATCGCTGATGGGACCCAATAAGGAATTGCACAGGTCCAAGTTCCACATCGGTTTTAATGTGAGAATACCCAGAAGATCCACCATGACCGCCAGGTCGTTTATCGCGACTGCAGATTCCACCGCGGCCTTAAGATCTTTATTGTGCCAGAGAGAAAATACTATTTGTAATGAGCGGTGCCGATTCTTAAGAACCGTATAATAGTACAGTATAATAATACAATTATTGTATTTGGCAAATTAAATAATTTTTTAAAGTATCACTACTATATATATATATATAAAATAAATTATATAATTGTTATTATATATATATCTATATTTTTTTATT
>NW_020218590.1:0-1608 GCF_003070985.1 Temnothorax curvispinosus | reverse complement strand
AAACCAGGATGCCATGTCACGCTCTCCGCTTGATAAGCATCACCCGTCTCGTTTAAGTAAATAGTGCACGCATAAACCTTTTACTGCCATGCCATCTTATTTGAGTGTCGCGTGAATTTCTGCAAGAGTCCCATAAACTCCTGAAAATATTGCTTTACTTAATTTAATATATAATACAAATTTCTGGAATAATTAATTATATTTTAATTATATATAAAATTTAAAACACAGTATTTCTTCCATAAATGATAATGCATCAATAACTTTGGTCGCGAGTTAATGAATTATGTACCTAAACGGATCTAGAAGAAAACATACATCTCCCCACATTCTCTAAATACGTGTATTAATTAACGTTAGAAATTGATGTGACGTGAACAATAAAATTTTTGCTAAACAAGAGATTTCTATTGTAAATAAATATCTGTTTGACTTTTCGTAACTATTTTATGGATCACAATTATTTTATTTATTTAAATAGGAATGATTCTACTAACTATATATATAAAGATATAAAGAGGAACAATAAAATATTATTAAAACATAATATGCTGGATTTGTTTAAAAACATATATTGGTTTTTATTTTTCTGTTTACATCTAATTATCTCAATTGCAAAAAGAGATCTATTATTTCGATTTATGGGAGTGAGAGTTTTTATTCTATTCAATTTTGACTTAAGTTATTAGATATATACATTCAATAATAGAAATAATGTATTACGTATTTTATTTATAACATTATAATATACCTTAATATGTAAAAAGTATTTTTATTTTTATTTATTTTTTTAGTACGGTTTATTTTATCATTTAACTCTAGATATTTTATAAACAGTCGCGCACTCCTCAATATACGGTCTCTCAGAGTTCACGTCAAAATCAATTTGACAGTAAAAGTATTAAATCAGATTTTATTTAATTAATGTTTATATTCAAATAATTACAGCATTTAAACAAGCACATTTATGTTTAGACTAATACAGAATTCGCGGATAAAAATTATTTACACAATCAGTTATTATCAAACAATTATATCAAGTCGTTTTTCGCATACACAATCGCAGTTATTATTTATCATATATTAAACTTGTTAAACATTTCATAACAAAACGTATTGAATATACATTGGATAAATGTATATATATAAAAATATTAATATATTTAAATAATAACGTGTGCGTATATAAGATATATTTTCTTTTATCCTCTTATTCAACACTGTTTCTTCGGATCCAAGTAGTGAAAGAGGATACTCTAGTGAATACGTCGGGAGCTCCACGAGCGCATGGTGCGCCAAAGGAGACAACACCGATCTGAACACCTCTAGCAACGAGAGGGCCACCGGAATCACCCTAAAAATTTAACAAAAACGACGATTAGTTATTTGCTAAGTTAATATTTCATTTAATTTACTTCACTCGTCATATTTATAATTATTGTCATAATTATTAAGCAAAAGATATTGCTTGTTTCAGTTCTAAATTTCAAAAATGTCTATTTTGATTATATTTAATCTTAAATAAATAGATTGAATAAATATTTTCAAAATTAATAATTTTATCGTATTGTAAATAAATTTGAAACATAATATTATCTTCTATTTAGA
>NW_020218589.1:0-1469 GCF_003070985.1 Temnothorax curvispinosus | reverse complement strand
TACGATTTCATATCGGGAACGAAAAAAAATTAAAAATTTTACTAATTTGGGCACATACAACTGTCATCTGACGACAATAACAAAATTACTGCAGTTTATATATATATATAATGACACCAAGGCGATGTAGGGACAACATGTAGGAACAATATCGTGTAAATAAAACTAAGATTCAACGTCTAGAAAAAAAGATTCCGTAAAATAAAGTTTTATTAAGCAAAAGCACATTTAGGTTGACAGGATAAGCAGTATTGCGTGTAGCGAGAGATGGCGCAGCAATCGAACAAAGACAGATGCCTCTGGTTAGACACGGACAGACATAGATATATAACATAGAAAACAGGATTAGAAATGTTGACATTACCGACGTCGAGGAAGTTCGGCCTTCGCTATAGGATCCCCTTAATGATGTTAATATTGAAATAATAGCCACTTACTACTTGGGCTGTAATTACGGTCGCCACTGTATTTTTCCTGGATGAATACAGAAACCTGGTTGCTAAGCGGTGCCCCGTCCTTCCTTTCAGCGTGATGGCTGCCGTTTCCTACAACGCGGACGTGTTCAAGGCCGTCGGCCACGCCCTGGTTAATCGCACGTAATATACGGATATTCGGAGAGGATATTCACTCGGGTCGCGAATAATGAGTCTTTGTTTATTATAAACAAATAACAATTTAATAATTTCAAAGTTACAGTATCTCCGTACACGAACGGACAGGTTCTATCGCGCACTGACCTGCGTCGATTGTTAACGAACTCTGATTTACCGTCGCTAAGAGCTATGTGCGGTTAATAACCGATAACGCGTGGCTGTTCGTCACGTAAATATCGTATACGGCAACGGGATAAGCACACTGAATCGAGTTTTGTCGCGTAACCGATGAAACATGTTAACGCCTCGATATTCTACCGTGAACTGGCCGGGAGGAACGGGTCGAGATCCCCCTCCTTGATGCTCGCGCAGGCGCGGAGCCTCGCTTTTACGCGCAAACATGATGTAATCGCGCGCCTTATTACTTTTGGCTAATCGCATCGCTTGGTGACGAGCGACACGATCCTTGTGACGCTTACTCGTGCGCTGAGCTGATTTCATTGGCTCAGCTCATTTCTGACTGAGATACTGAAACGGGATTGGACAGCGGACAAGGGCTCTCGTTTCGGCCTCGGCGATGCGGCAACCAATGCCAGCCGTCCACCTTGCACGATGTGCAAGTTCGCCAAAAATGGTCTCTTTGACGTTCCCTTTTGCAACCAGGTAAGTATCGTTTGTACCAGAATCAATTTTATTAATTCCCCTTTTTTTCAGATACCGGGTCTTCGCGGGATCGTCTCGCCCAATCAATGGACTGGTAATCATCGTCGGTAAGTATCCGAACGGTAAGTATAAAATACATAGCGTACATGCTAAAAATAAGTAATATAAATTGTTTCGACAGGGAATAAAGTAAAATAAATAAATATAATTCAA
>NW_020218588.1:0-1249 GCF_003070985.1 Temnothorax curvispinosus | reverse complement strand
AAGTTTATTTTTTTTAATTTTTGAATTTTTGGAGAAATGTCCATTTTTGTTGTAACTACTGTAAATTTTGAGATAAAATAATAATAAGTAATAATAGGTAATAAGTAATAATAATCAGATTAAATTCATTATCACTACGTTTACATGACACCGTTAATCGGGCTTTACACATTTAATTACAACTTTAAGTAATTAATATTGATTTTCATCGTTGCTAAGTAAATAAAGATTAAAACAAATCAATTGTTTTTCAGCAAATGTTCACTAAGAGATAGCATGAAATTGTCGGAATAAGCATACAAAATGTCGCGAGGGAACGACGTAGTGCTCCGTACCGAGATCGTAGGCGCGTGCATAAAGGAGAGCCGAACGCATACCGGATTACGCACACATCAATAATATCAACGAAGTCGAGCAAGAAGAACTCTACGAAAAGTAAATGAAAATATCTCTCTCTCTCTCTCTCTCTCTCTCTCTCTCTTTCTCTCTCTCTCTCTCTCTCTCGCTCTCTCGCTCTCTCGTTCTCTCGCTCTCTCGCTCTCTCGCCCTCTCGCCCTCTCGTCTTCGTTCTCTCGCTCTCTCGCCCTTTCGCCCTCTCGCTCTCTCGCCCTCTCGCTCTCTCGCCTTCTCGCTCTCTCGCCCTTTCGCCCTCTCGCCCTCTCGCTCTCTCGTTTTCTCGCTCTCTCGCTTTCTCGCCCTCTCGCCCTCTCGCTCTCTCGCTCTCTCGCTCTCTCGCCTTCTCGCCCTTTCGCTCTCTCGCCCGCTCGCTCTCTCGCCCTCTCGCCCTCTCGCTCTCTTGCTTTCTCGCTTTCTCGCCCTCTCGCCTTCTTGCTCTCTCGCTTTCTCGCCTTCTCGCTTTCTCGCTCTCTCGCTCTCTTGCCCTCTCCCTCTCACGCCCTCTCGCCCTCTCGCCTTTTCGCCCTCTTGTCCTCTCGGCCTTGCTCTCGCACTTGCACTCGCACTCGCACTCTCTCTCTCTCTCTCTCTCTCTCTCTCTCTCTCTCTCTACCGATCATCTGCGCCTATGTCATGTTAACTGTCAATCACTGCTGGCACACATGGACGATTTTCGAGCTTATTTCTGCAACTCAGGATATCACATCATATGTTTATCGGAGTTTTGGCTCAAACCACATGTTTCTGATCATCTTGTCTCTCTCCATGGCTATCGTCTCTTGAGATGCGACCGCATTGGCAAAATGGGGGGTGGGGTTGCTATGTATATATCAGAGGCTTTCAATGCATCAGT
>NW_020218587.1:0-1397 GCF_003070985.1 Temnothorax curvispinosus | reverse complement strand
TACAGTGCAACCAAGTAATAAATTTTGAAATTACTCGAAATTCTTATTAGAAAAATGTAGCAATATGTCATTTCAAGGTTTCCACGCTGAAACTAAAGATCAAGAATTACAACACAATATAGGGGCACGCTTCCGCCACGCAGCTCGGTATACACTTGTAACAGCTGATACATAAAAAAAAAAGATTTGATTTTAAAATATCTTTAGTTTCAACGTGGAAACCGTGAAATGAGATTATAATTCGTACTTGAGCTCTTTGTACAGTGCAACCAAGTAATAAATTTTGAAATTACTCGAAATTCTTATTAGAAAAATGTAGCAATATGTCATTTCAAGGTTTCCACGCTGAAACTAAAGATCAAGAATTATTTATAATGCAATAAAGGCACAATACCGCCACGCAGCTCGATATACACTTGTAACAGTTGATACATAATAAAAAAAAAGATTTGATTTTAAAATATCTTTAGTTTCAACGTGGAAACCTTGAAATGAGATTATAATGCGTACTTGAGCTCTTTGTACAGTGCAACCAAGTAATAAATTTTGAAATTACTCGAAATTCTTATCAGAAAATTCGAGCAATATAATTTCATTTCAATGTTTCCACGCTGAAACTAAAGATCAAGAATTACAACGTATAGGGGTATACTCCTGGCACGAATGTCGGTATATTTCCTGTCGTATTCATGTATCCCGGTGGCGTGTATCCCGGTGGTGTGTATCCCGGAAAGGTGTATCCCGGGTGCGTGTATCCCGGGTGCGTGTATCCTGGGTGCGTGTATCCCGGGTGCGTGTATCCCGGGTGCGTGTATTCTAGATGTGTGTATACCGGCGGCGTGTACGCTATCGGGGGCATGTGCACTGGTGGCACAGGCGGTGGCGTGTATATATTATATGTTGGTGGCGGCGGCGGTGGTGCGTACGCTGGCGGCGGCGGCGGCGGTGGTGTGTACGTTGGTGGTGGCGGCGGCGGTGGTGTGTACGTTGGTGACGGCGGCGATAGTGTGTACGTTGGTGACGGCGGCGGTGATGCGTACGCTGGTGGCGGCGGCGGTGATGTGTACGCTGATGGCTGCTGCAGCGTGTACCTCGGGTCTCTCCTCCCCTTCCGCTCCCTCTGCATCACCCGACGCACCACACTATTTACCAACTGAAAAATAAAAATACATATAAATATATAAATATAAAATACGCGCGTAAAATAAGAAATATACAATATACTCGCGTATATTGTATACTCCTTTGTGGAAAGAATACTCAAACATTGAGGGCAAACGAGCGCGCGGATAAAGGTCGATTCAGACATAACCGTGCCGTACCCGCACCGTGCACGGACAGAACAATTAGACAAGGATGGAGACAATAGGAATCCTTGTCTAATTTTTCTGTCCGTG
>NW_020218586.1:0-1525 GCF_003070985.1 Temnothorax curvispinosus | reverse complement strand
TTCACTGGCAGCACACGCTCGCCCCCCTTGAGTAGCTCTAGAGCTGGTGGTAAAAGGAAGCCTAACGCGGACGCATACGATATCATCATGAACGCGATAGTGCTCCACTTAGCTGTTATAAACATTAGACTTTTGGTTAACATCAGTTACAGATATTAATTGATTTTTTATCTTTCTTTACAATGAGTTTTTCTAATTAAAAAGAAATTAGAAATGCGTGCGCACACCGTCGATGTACAATTAACTTTAATTAAGTTTTAATATTTTATCAAATCAAAGGAAATAAAAAATCCATTTGTACATTTTCGTAATCCAATATCTTTGATATCTACATGCATGTTAGATGATAGAAAAACTTTAAGACATAATACTTTAACAAAATTGTATGTTTGCCACAAAGGTTGTTACATAATATTTAATTATCCTAACAATTAATTAACTGTTAGCATAATTAATTAATTATTAAGCAATTAATCAAAACAATTATTTAAGTGCCAAAGTATATATCAATTTGCAGAGTGATATAGCAATATCCAGTTAACAAGAAATGATATTTAGACACAGGTGATTATTTATATTATACATATATATTTCTCTTAATTATCTTGTCGTTGATATATGTATTTATATTTCGTGATACGTAACATTTATGCCAAACTACATGCATATTTGCGAATTGCGAATACTCGAGTACCTCTGCGGCTGTGCTTTTCCATTATTAGCTTTTCCGTGGAATTTCTCGGCTGGCACATTTTCACGCGCAGGCACTCCAACAAATCCAACAGCTCGTTCTTCCGCAACAGAAAATTTGCATACTTCACGCACAGCGTTAAGAAAGTCAGTCCTAAGAAGAGCCCTTCGGTTAGCTCTTGAATGCGGTCGCGCGTGCGAATCATCTCTATCACATCGGATACCGTAAACTCGTATATCAAGAGAAAAACCGCGTATCTGTAATTTACCAATGCTTTAAATGATCGATGAATAAATTGGCGAGAAAAGGAAAAGACTCTTATAGAAATGGCGAAATTCACAGATCGATGCGGAAAACCTTTTGTATCACTATCTTTATTTTTTGCTGTATGGTATATTTTAGGTATAACTGCTTCATGTGTACTACCTGTAACAAAGGCGCAAAAATCCAACGCACATGTTGTCGTCCTCCCGCTCTTTCCATGCGCCGCAAAAACGCAGGGCCTTAAAGTTTATCGGTAGAATGTCCATATCTTCATCCTCGTGTAATTGCTGGCTTTATTCTCGTCCCGTCGTTCCAGCCGTCGCGAAATCTCCTTCGTCTTTTTAATAATGTACAGGTTTGTCTTTCTTTTTCTAGCGGGATAGTAACATTTCTGACAACATCCTATCATTACAATTGCATTTATGCATTAATAATGCCGTACACGTTGTCAAGCGCACATTAAATTTTAATACGACCGAGTTGCCTCGGTTTCTCATCGGAGCCCTTTTTCAACATCGCGTACATCTCGTTTATCGAAGAAAAGAATTTGTTTCTATATATAGTTAATAT
>NW_020218585.1:56579-112460 GCF_003070985.1 Temnothorax curvispinosus | reverse complement strand
GCGATTTTACGTTTCAGGCAAGTTGACGGTGGTAGTCGTTAAATAAACTGTTAGTGCAGTCTAGCGAGCGCCACGGTTAAACTTTCCTACCGCAAACACCTCCGTCGTTCTCTCGTTCGGGGATTTAATGGGAGAACGAAGGTGATGGACTTTGAAGGGCGGGCCGTCAGAGCCGAGCGCGGGCACGGATTTTCAGTTATTTCATACGGTACAAAAGCGAGACTCCGGCGCGCTTTAACCGTGGAATGTAAAACAGCGCCGGAGACCTCTCGGCACCCGCGAGTACGACAAATCCGTGAATGTAAAGCAGCGGCGGATCTTGTCTCCGCCTTGGGCGGTAAAGCACCTCGTCGTCGTAGCGAGGACAAGAAAACGTCCGCCTCGTTTATTTGACGCGCGCGCGCGACCCCGCCGCGCCCGCCGAGTAATTCGATTCACTCCGGTAATAGGACCGGTATTTGCACTGGCAAAAGTCGGAAATGTACACGCGCGCGGTAGTTTTTATTAAACGCGCCATCAAATTCTGTTGCGGCTGAAAAAAATTTATTTCCCTCCTCTTCTAGTATACGTTATGTACAGGATACGGTTTCATAATTTTAATCAACTTTGTATTAAGGTGGACCTACGCTATTTCCCGCGCTTCAACGGTAATTCAATTTCATGCCTAATTTCCGCGATATTTAGCGGCAAATTTTCCAGCGTTCCGGGGCAACATCGTATTATTTCCGAAGTAATTGCGACGAGGCCGGCGCTCTCGCAGCTCCCGAACAACGGCGGCGATTTTCCACGAGTATGCGCTTTTGACTTGCCGCCAATTAAAATAGACCTTCGGAAAACGGCTTATTTCCAGGCTGAAACTCACCGCGCGTTACGGTCGTTTACGGCGCGCCGCTGCGCGCTGAAAGAAAGCTCTGTCTAAAGTAGCGCGCGATTAGGGCGAAGGAGGAAAGCGGGAAGCGAGCGAGGAGGGAAAGGGAGAGAGAGAGAGAGCGCGCGCGCTCGTGACACGTATGACACATCAAAGAGACTAATTTAACGAAACGGGGCTACGGGACCGCGATACCGCGACGCGACGCGACAGGAATCGGCTGTTCGCGGAGCAACAGCTTACATTTTGTTGCCGGCCACGCGTAACGACGACGACGATGACGACGACGATGATGAGCGACCGAGAGATCGCAGAAGATCGCGCGCGATATATCGGACAAAGGAGCGCGTTGTTCGCGCGCGCGTTGCAGGCCTTCCTCGCCGCGCCGGCCGGTCGAGCGCCGAGATCCACCGAGATGTTTTCTGAACTTCGCCCGGCGGAGCCAGAGAAATCCGACGTGAGAGCGCATTCTCTTTCTCTCTCCCTTCTTTCCCTTCTCGTTCTTTCTTTCTTCATTCTCTTTCTTCTTCCATCGTTGCGCGCTACTCTTCTGCGAGAGAGGTATTTCCGTCAGAGTAGTTCGCCGTCGCCTTCCGAAAGGGCGTATTAGGTCCTATTATTTCGCGCGAGTACCATTACGGATATATGCCGCGCGCCGGCCTGGGCCTCTCTATCAAGATCGAGCGCGTACACAGATGGCCCGTATGAATGCGCCAAGAGAGAGAGAGAGAGAGAGTGTGTGTATGTGTAGTAGTCGCGGAAGAGAGGCACAAAGGAAACTGGCGTGGCGGCTTGAAAATTTCACCGCGGTTAGATAGAGATCGCAGCAATATCATTAAGCGAAAAGCGAATGCGTAAGTGTACACCTTGGTTCTCCCGCGTCCTCTCCATCGATCTGTTATCAAGGGTTCTTTCAGCTAATCCATACAGCCGAATTTCCTCGGTAAAAACTCAAACGTTGTTTCTCTCACGCTTCGAGAACTCCAAGCCGAATCTCTCTATTCAAGTTAAATCATGTGAACTTGCGTCGTTACCCGCGCTATCTCTAATAATGATAATAATGATTATGCTAGCGCACTACAGCATGTACGGCATGTACGTTACTCGAAATTACGCGCAATAACCGAGCGACGATTTTGCACGTCAGGCAACTCCGTAATTAAGCGTTCCATTAACTTTCCGTATGGCATTGTGGCGGAAAGCGAAATAATCCCTTCACGTATCGCGACATTCTCTCGAAGGGTAGAGAGTCTCGATATTCCGAGATCATCTTATTATTGCGCTATTATACCCTGTCGCTCGCGATTAGGGCGCCTTTAATATTCGATGTTGCGCGCCGCTCTGTCGCGACAGACAATTTCGATGCTGGCACACGCGGCTGGCTTGCTAGATGGCTGGCTGCCTGGCTGGCTGGTTGGCAGGCAGGCTGACTGACTCTCTGTCTCTCGTCGAGAGAGAGAGAGAGAGAGGAGGACGTCTTTCCCGGCGCGGATACAGCGCGCGGCAGGACTCGTGAAAGATGTACGGCCCGAAGGTGTCTTCGACCCCGTTAAGTTCCCTTTCTCGACCGTAAAGGCCGAAGATGTGGGGTGCGAGAAGAGAATCGCAAGGGGGAAAACGCACGATCGATAAGAGCGCCTCGTAAGACAATTTCTTCTGGGGCGGCGAGATAGCGAGACAGAGATAGATAAAGAGAGAGAGAACGGGAGCGAGAGAAGCGGGCTTCTTTCTACCCATCGCCATTTTAGGTACAGGTGTATGCGTGCGCGCGCACGGGAAGAGAGGACGAGAGGGTGCGAGAGAGGAGCAGAGGCAGGGACGGTAGAGAGGTTCGGCGTGGGTGGAAGGGAAGAGATGAGCTCCCCTCCCGCGCGCGCGGCGCGGCGGGAAAGGAGCCCTTTTGCACGAGAGAAACGATCGTGCGTTAGAGTCTCCCTGAAACGGTCTTATTTTTTTATAAGTTTCGGCGACCCCGTCGAAGGAGTCCCGAAGGGTGCGCGCCGCGAGATTCCGTCCCTTCGTCAACGGACTAACGGCAACTGTGCGCACACACAAGGCACCCTTCCTTGGAACGTGACTGCTCCTTATACCGGGTGATTTTGCCACGTCGATCGTTAGCGTCCGTCGAGATGTAGGACGAGAAGAAAATACAAGAAGCAAGGAGAATAAATATATACGATACATTAATAAGATTACATTTAGAGAGAATAACAAAAATATTTTACAACTATTAGTATAAATTTAAAAATATTACATATATGAAAAAAACAGAGAAATTCACGTTAATCTTTTCATGTGTTACGACGAGCCATTTGTTTATGCCACGTATGTACATCGCAACTTCGATCATTTGTCAGGTTTGGAATGCACGTTCGCCTTCTAAAATTCCTCATTTTTTTTTACAGATTATTATTTCATCGCGCGTTAGTTGCGCACTTCGTTCTGTCTCGGCCGTTATTTAGGCTCGCGATCGATGAACTTGAGCACGGATTTAAAGCTCTCGAAGCGCGTACCGGGTATCGATAATACGCAATCGGAGGGTATTGGTATCCGTAATACGCAATTGAGTACGGGCATGAGTATTTCGAAGCCCATATAGTAGGCATCGATAATCGATATCGGGTAGATATCAACCGCCACTTTGAATTCTTTTGACTGGAGTTTCGCAGGTTTTTTTTATCCCGCCCGTCGTACGTAGCTCCGATTTGTGCGACGCGCGTATCCGACGATGTAAAACAATATTTCAATTAATCATCCTGCGTGATATCGTCAGTCAAAGTACAATGAATCGTTGCGCGATTGGCTCTCTCTTTCTCCCTCCCGCACTGTAAATAGCGATATCTCGAGTGAATAATTACGCAGCAGGAACAGATAGCAAAATCTCACTCTCTCTCGCATGTTTTTTTCCCTTTAATTTTAACAGAATTTTAACGAACGAGAAAGATTTGAGCACGCTCTTAATTGTCAAATTAATCAACGTTAAATATTCACGGTTATTCCCACTTTTCTTATCTAAAATTTAATTATGTGAAAACATATGACGTTTAATTAACTTTTCGAGTGCCAGTTTCATACTGTTTCATTTTTCGTGCAAAAAATACTAGGTTTTACCTGTGGTCAGTTTAAGTATAAATATTTCAACTTCTTTTCTCTCTCTCTCTCTCTCTCTCACTCACTCACTCACTCACTCACTCACTCACTCACTCACTCCCATTCAGTGCCTAAGGCTGTGAAATAACATCATTTTACCCGAAAGAACAACGTCAGCAGCTCTGGCATTTTCCGCAAAAATTCCGGTAGAGAATTCCGATATCTTTCACAAGGATTATTACCCTATGCAATGTCGATTATCGGACACCACTTTATAACCCCGCTATTATTATGATTGACGTAATGTTATTAACCAATGGAGAATCAATTAAAAACAGTGGATTAAATGCTGTTATAGATAAACGATTAATTGCGTTGCGAGGAATTAATCTCTAACGAGATAGATCCGCTGACAGGTCGATAAAGCGAAAGCAATTTTTCCAAAGCGGATCTCCCGTTTAAATCTAATTGCGCGCGACGCGCGGTGCATTCTGCCACCGTCGCGTCGCCCGCTGCCTTTTCTTCCACTTCTCGTTCTCTCGGAGAAATCAGCCCGTTCGTTAGCGGGACGACCGACGCTAGCCGCGCGACCGTAATAATTTCAGACGCACAAAAGAAGATAACGATCGAGAAGTGGAGAGCTAACCCGGAGGCCACCGAGAAAGAGAGAGAGCCGCCGCCACCAAATTAAAATCACACTAAACTACCGGCAGCATTGTAATTAAGTATTTCTGTGGTAAAAGATCCTTTGGAAGCCTGCCGAGAGAGAGAAATTCTCAGCTCCTTTCCCTCTATTTCTCTTTTTCTCTCCGTCTGTCCGTCTCTTTCATTCTGCGATCCCCCGAATGCACCCACGCGCACGCACACGTGCGTGCACTCGCACGCGCACGCATTTAGCTGCCGAGCCGGTCTTCGTGTGTCTCTCTTTCTTTCGGGTCGCGCGCGCGTGAAATGCGCGCGCCGAGTCATCGCGCAAATATTCCTCCGTTCATGGTAGCCGCACTATCGTCGTCATCGAGCTTAAAGGGAGGGGAACGGGAGAAACACAGGGAGAAACTACTATAACGTCAATCTGTGAGGGCACTCGGAGTGTCCTCCTTCCCTCCGTATAGATCGATCTAACGGCCGGCTCGCCCGGCTCTTTCTTTACGTCTCTTCCCACTTCGGGCTTTCCTGCCCGTAGCAGAACAAGGGAGGAAATGGCGAATTAGAGCGAATGGGAATGATAAGCGCCAGTGAGAGCATGGCAGAGGAGAGAGGTGGGACCGGAGAGAGATGGAGAGAGATAGTGGGCCGGAGCCCACACCAAACCGACACGGTAAATCAATACTGACATCGCGGTCGTGACGCCATACGCCAAGTCATCGGACGTACAACGAGTAGAATGGCTATTAAGACCGGCAACGCCGACAACTATTGGGAAAACACTCGCCAGTATCGCGGGTATCATTATTTGGAGATTATACTCCGGATCGATTACGTCGTAATATGTCTTCGACGCTGATGGTTTGGCCCCCGGGAGACCGTTATAGTTTTATCTTTTAATGTCGAATCCTTTAACGAATCTAAAGGGCGAATTTTTTACTGTCCTCTATTTATACCATTTAATCTGAATGGCGAAAATATATATTCGGATTTTCAATTAACAATAGAAATTTATAGATAAGCAAGGAATGCGCGGAATTTTACATGTTTGACATTACTATTCTGTCTATTCGCGATATAAAAATGACAAAATTTCATTCGCGCCCGATATTCAGAGAATTCAAGTCGCTTGAATCATCCGGATATTCCAATATCAGGCCCAGCGATATCCAAATATCGGAGTACGTCCGGAATTCGGAATTGCATTTGCGAAACCCGGTAGCGATACCGTTAGATACGCGAAGTGGTGTACTAGTATTGCGTTACGATTCCGTCGGAATCCGCGAGACGGAGAAAGACAGAGAGAGAGATGTCGACTTTATTTCTATTTTATGTGCCGCGCGAGTATTTCGGCTCCTCTCTTCGCTGAGCGCGCGCTCGCGCTCGCGCTCGCGCGCGCGGCCTATCCGCTTTAAAAAGTTATCGATTGCCGTCCCTCGCGGCGTAAAACGCGCGGAAGTGCCCGGCGCCTGTTATGTACCGACAATGAGAATATTACGTCTCCGGCTGTCGGGAGTCGCATACGCAATTTCTTCCTGTCGGACGGATATTCCCGGCTCCGCCGCCGCGGCCGTGGCGCCGTACGTACGTTTCGCCACGGGAGATGAGTTCGGTTTTTATCCCGACGGTAAACCTGAAGAGCTCTATTGTGCCGGACGAATCAACCCTCCATTGAATCGCGCTGCCTTCCGGCAACAAATCAACTAAATACAATAAATCGTGCTTTATTAACGAAATCCGACATTTCGGATGTCTTCCTTTCGCTAGGAAATAAGCGTAATATTGCTACGGGAAATTACATTGAAGATTGAGTTATAAATAATTCCCGATGCGCATAATAAACGTTTACTTTCTCTGAATATTCTAAATCGCTCGGTCTCGATAATTGAAAGTGTCCAGGAATGAATTTATTATCTGTGTCTGCGTGAAGTTATTTATGAATTAACGCAACATACGTTTATTCTTTTCTATTTTTGGGATGAGTCATGTATATTTAGATAAAAGAGATATTTTGCATATCGCAAATTTAAACTTTTGGAACAATTAATATTTTCGTTTCTTATCGATATAAACAAAATCTTGTTATAAGAATATGTCAGGTGCACATAAGGTCACTATTTCCAACGTCTGTTAACTTCTAACCGACCATTAACTTTCAAATAGCCAACTTCTATATTGGCTATTCTGAAAAGTTAACGGTCGGTTAGAAGTTAACAGACGTTGAAAATAGTGGCTCTTACATTAGTGCAACGAACGAGAGAACGCCGTTAGCTTTAAAATGAAATTTTCCAAAAATCTGCTCTGAGTCAACTAACGTAAAAGAAAGAATGACTGGCGAAGTAAATGTTACTTATTTGGTTTTAAAAGAACAAATATTTCAAGAGATATGAGCGTGTTTCTGTAATATAATATGCAAAAAGGATCTTCAGATCTTCGATAGAATATATTCGCAGAATTACTGAGGCAGAAATATTACATCGACGTTGTCGTCGACAAGAGAAATAGACTCGAAAATCTCGAAAGTATAAAAGAAAAAAGACCCTATATATCGCTCGTGTACAGCTCTCTCTCTCGGTTGATACACGCTAGAAGCTGAAATGAAACGAGAAACGCCTAGGGGCGATTTAGCGCGAGAGAGCCACGAGCGCGAAGACTCGGCTCGTCGGCGAAATATGAAAAGTCCGTAGGCGGTTTTAATTTCGCCGCGTGCACCGCGCCATTGTTTCCCGTCTCTCTGCACGACGGCGCGGGCGAACAAAAGAAAATCGCGCGCCGGAGCCCGTGGCGAGGAGCGGCGCGCGTGTGCGCGCAGGGCTCCGCTCTCGAGAACGGCGAGATAGAGCTTGTGAGATACGCGAGAAAAAGGGCCAGCGGAGAGTCTTGCGGAGTCGACTCTCCGCCTCGACTCGTCTCGACTCGAGTCGAGTCGAGCCCGGGGTTCCATGCCGGGCGAGAGAGCAACGAGAGCATCCGAGCGCGAGATACCGGGAGAACGCCGACCCATAAATCACGTTATTTAATAGATCAACGGCGATGACATCTGTTGCGACGTAGGTGTAATGTAATTACGCGCCGCGGGCGGAGAAGAGGAGAAAGAGAGAGAGAGCGAAGGGGTGGAAAACAAAGTTTTCAGCGGGAGGGCGAGCGTCGGAATTAAAATTCGCTATTGGCGCAAGAGTCGATTTTGTAATTTCGCGTCGCGGGACAAAGCGGCGCGGCGCGAAATTTGCGTATTCCGATGCGTAACGCAATCGTCAAGCGCTTTGCGGCAATCGGCGCAAAGAAAAAAGAGGCTAATAAATTACGTATCCCTGAACGTGATTTCCGCGGGATTATTATCCGAATCCGCGGGACCAATGTATATTTGCATTTGATATTTTACATTTTATCACGTGATAATTTTGGGCATTCCGGGGGGATAAAAAAATAAAAGCGATATTCTAGCAAAATACCGAAAAATTAATCAAAATCATCGAAGAGGCTTTGTTCGATCTCCTCCTCCCCTCTGTATGTTCGGCCTCCGGGCGGTACGTATTTTCGTTTTAACTCGGAATTGATGAGAATTGTTGGTTTTGCGAATTTGGAGCGTTTAATAAAATCAAAGCTAAATGTTTTTTTCCCTCCTTTTTTTTTCGGCGGCGCGAACGCGATACGAATTTCTACGTCTCTACGTATATCACAGTCGATGTCTCATGCGCGAATGTAAATGATGGATGGTACAATACCGCGACGCGAAATGAGGGTATAAACGATGGATCCGTTTATAATTGCAAATTTCATTTCATGTTTCCATTGTGTAAAACTGCATTATTCCGCGCTTATGCAATTGGGCGCGCGACGAACGCCAAGCAGTTCTTTGTTAGGTTTAATGGTGCCCATCGATTTTCGTTGGCTCTCTCGAGCAATTTCTCGTATATATTAATGCCAATAGATAGGACTCTTCCTCTTCGCGCGGGCTTGTTCGGGACAAATCAAACTCCGTGGCAAACGGGTCTCGACGCTGTCTCTCTCTCGCTCTCTCGCTCCCTGTTTCATAAACACGCGCGCGCACACACGGATACACATACGCACGCGCATTCTGTCGACATACCCTTGAGGACCGGAATGTGCGGCGCAGGACTTCGATTTCCAGTTAGTTAGGGCAGTTGCGATTTAAATGGCGCCATCGGAAATAGAGGAGGAAATGAACAACGCGCGTGTTACATCCACGTGCCGAGTTTTCCAAGTCGCCTACATTATTATTGTGCGTTGTACTAGAGACCTCCGGGTTGGAATTGCGCATTTAATTCTTCGTTTCGATCGCTTTAACTTTCACGGAGCTCCGTAATCGCATAAAATTCAATACCTGTTTCATTTAACACTGAATAACAAAACGGAATTTTATTTTGCACGTTTCAAAAAAATAGTGAGCGAGAGATCGTGATGTTTTTTTTCTCTTCAACTATCTAATGTGAACTTCAAAAAAACATGAAGAATAAGAAAGAAACATTTTTATTTAGTTTATTAAATTTTCGAATAAATATCTATATGAAAATTAAATCTATAATATATTCAGATTTCTTTTCTCGGGTCTTAAAACTGATTGTTTTTTTTCCTCGAACGTTTTCGAAGACCTTGGAGTGCTTACGGTGCATATGCATATCTATATCACAACAACGACCCTGTTCCGAACGAATAATCGGTTAACGCCGTCGAACTCGCAGTCATCGATGCATAAATTATTGGCGCAGTCACGCGGATCGAGACGAATTTAGTCGTTACGGCTTGCGATCTTAATCCGTCTAATATTTAAATATAGCTTTATAAATGAATAGCGATTCTAGTATTTTACCAGAGGTAATATCTCGCTAATATCAGGTTTGAAATTTTAACGAGGAGCTCTTTCGCAAATTGCAAGACGGTATATTTTCTCGAGGCAAATAAATTCTACTTATTTTAACGATTCGAGAAGTACCACACAGATGCAATTTATTGATAAACGCGCGGCGTGTATATATATACGCATACGTGACCAATATAAATCTTCGCCGTTGGCGTAACCTAGCGCTATGCTGATTTATAGATATCGAGCGATTCTGCACGAGCAGCGACAGAAATCCGATTATGGCGGAATCGGCGGTGTTACACGAGCGTGTTTCGGGGTGGTATCGCGCAATTTCGAGATCCGTAATCGAAGGAGACCCGGGAAAATTCGGAAAATTGATGTAACGTAAGTTATTCGTTAACTACAGGTTGTTCCTCGAGTAGTGTGGGGAACGTGTTACGGACACGCCGTTCTGTGTCCCGGGTTACTTTCCCGTGGACGTAGAGGAGGGGAAGGGGGATACGTGAACGTAGTTTGTTTCGTTTGCATATAAAGCGCGTATCCGTTTCTTTTCGGAAAATGCCCGGCGCATGTTACCACTATACCAACGCATGCACTTCTGAATAATTCAAACAAAGGATTAAGCGTCGCGCACCCAGCGTTGCTCCACCGGATGTCTAACCGATGTTAAGAACGGCATTCGACATCCCGGGCACATTCGGATCCTCGTTTAAATTTCACGGACTTGGGAAAGTTACGTTAAACTAGAGATCCGCGCCGAAATAATTTGGTATGCGCGAGACGTGACGTCTGTAAGTCTTCAAGCATGCCACATAAACGAAATTGTAATTACTTGAAACATATAGTGTGTAATTAGCCATGTATGTGAAGTACAATCGTAATCGACGAGGAATATATTCTTAGTTTTTTTCAGAATTTAGATATCTTAAATACGGCGAGAAATTATTGGATATTCAACATTGGACATTAATTTCCCTCGGTTTAGCTAACAGATGAGGGATTTTTGAAAAATCAAGATCGTTTACCGTTTCACATGAATAATTTATTCGCGTCTGTTTAAACAAAGTACTGGAAAGGTCGGAGCTCTGTTTGCGTTAACCTTGCGCGACGAACGCACGAGAAAGCTAAGTGAATACACAATGGCAACGAGGCGAATGACTAGTGAATATGACGCCTGGTTGGCCTTCCACGGCCAACTCCACACACGGTGTGCCCTAGTGATAGCAAAAGTGGAAACTGGTATGATAATGAGTTGCAAACAGTACGAACCTCCTCGTATATGTCGCTTAAGGGGCTCATATAGCAAAACGGAGATTGAGCAAATTGCCGAGACATAAAGGCCAATTTAACTCTCGGCGATTCAAATTTAAAGGTCAATCGCTATCTAATCATCGAAATTACACGCTTAAATTCGCTACCGGATCAAAGGTAGAGATTATACGGCATATACTCGCGTCGGATATTTGGTTTTTTAAATTAATAAAAGAATTTTATCGATGAAAAAATTTCGCGGTTTTATGAAAGATAGAAGTGGGAATTATACACAGCCGTGAAACTTCGATGTGAAGGTACAAAATAGTTTGGATATCGTGTAGCTCTTCTTGCTTCCGCCGAAGTTAAGCGAGCTCTTGTGCGCTCTTGTGTTATCGAGCTCTCTTTTTTTTATCATCATCCGTCGTACGCTTTCTGATTTCGACGGGGTCTCAATTTCTTACACGAGCGAGGTTATATTGCTGAAAAAAATAAAATAAAACATCCATGGCCTTTATAACCAGCTAATAATAGGTGCACCCGTGTAATTTGCTTCGTCACTTTTCTGCTTCTCTTGTGCCCTCCTCCTTACTCACATTAGCGAGACCGGGAGATTGCACCTGCGCTTTTTTGCGCTCGTGAAAATAATCGGATCTGCTAATAGTGCGGCATTTACGGGAAAAAAAAGACGAAGAGTCAATTTCAATTATTTTTTATCGGAGATTCTGTTTGGAATTCTCTCCCTCTATAAATATCTATACTCTATACTCTATATTAACAAGACTTAATGTGTGTTTTTCATCTCCATTCGTAATTTAGAGAATTAGATCAACATTACATTAAAATTTCAATAATTAAAAGGTAGACAATTAAAATCATTAATTTCATCGATGATTGGATTTTATATCCGTTTAATCTCTGTTTTAAATTACATTGTTATATCAAAAATTACTGCTCGGAGAGAAATTACATATTATGAATTTTAAAATATACAATTACATTATCTCTGTAACAAATCACCCTTGTTTATTCAATCGCACTGTTTTTCCGAAAAACAAAATTTTTTTGCGAAAAGTCCCTTTTTCTAAGCTCACACAAGTATCGATTCTCTCCGCGCAAAAGTCATCCGATTATCGGTCTCTCCTTTTAATACACGTGTACGCGAGCGGAGGCACTTCGCGGAGGAATGCCCCGACTAGGTAGCAGCACGGTGCGCCTATCTAATAATGCGTGTAACCACAGGTAATCCGAGCCACTATCGATGACTAATACCTGCTCGCTCGTTGCTCCGCTCACACCGACGCGATGCGACGCGACGCGACGCGACATGACAATGTAGCCGTCGCGTCGCGCCGCTCACGTACGTATGTGCACGTATGCGAGCGAGCGCGCACGCATAATGCATATGGACGTTCGGCGAGCGACATACACCACGGCGAGCCCGAAATCTCGTGGCACGGAGATAGGACGCCAGAGGCGGCGATATTATCAAATTATATACCTGCACTACGTATACACCGGCGGCCAATAATTCATCCATAATTCAGTTATCTAAATAGGACACCCGCGCGCCACACATGCACACATGTGACTTTCGCGCTGGGTGCCGTACACACGCGAGCGCGCTGCACGTGCACGGTGCCCCCGCGCGTGCATGTGCGTGCGTCAAAACGCGCTAGATGCACGAGAGCCGGTACGCGATGATCTCTGGTAGTTGTTAGAGCGAACGGCGAAAAAACTGCCGCGGAATTATCCTACCCGATGGACGTCGGTTGTGCACTCCCGTGCACGCCGAGTCTCTATCGGAACGCTATCGCGCTTTTTATTAACGCCGCGATGCTATCATGGGCAGTAGTTAAAAAATTTTCAATTATTTTATACTTTATTAACTATTCGCGCAGCAATCTATTAATTTTTTTTTATTTACGTAGAATAAACTTTGTATCCATGTATAATGTATTTTTGAGAGACGGTTTCTGCGTAAGAGAGAGAGAGAGGGATTTTAAAATTGAGAGAAACTTTGAAAATCTCTTAAAAGACAGGAAAATGTGACATTAACACGACATGAAGCTCGCTAATAATAAACATGATGAATATTGTATAATAAATATAATTGTGTATATATACAATATATATATAAGTATAAATATAATTGAAAATAATTGTTTTTGTTTCTCTCGTTTTTACGTCGCTGTCAGGTTATTCGAGTTATTGTGATGCATAATTCGTACGTTCGTTATTTATAAAATGTCACGGCGAGATGCTACGTAATATTAGCCGGGGTGGAAAGCGCGTTGCACAGTGTGTCACGGCAAATCGGTTTATGATTTGTTTACACCGCGTTGATGAAAACACATGTTGTATCGCATTCATCAATAAATCACTCCCTTCATCCACGCATAAAAACGAGAATAATTGAATTAAAATTAATTAATGCTAGAAATGCGATATCCATGGCATATGCGTCGCAAACCGTCCCTGCATTATTTGCATTAATTCCTAGTAATGCGATTCTATATTGCCGCAAATTGCGGTGACTCGTAAACATGTCGAATCGAGTTTACATGGATTTAACTGCAAATCGCGTTGACACAAATTACAGCTCGCATTAACATAATTTTTTTTTACTACAATAAACGCAAGCTACGCATAATTCTTCTCTTTACATTTACGCGACGCGCAACGAGGGCATTAAGCGCTGAAAATTTTACGAGACGGCGCTTAAAAATAAGGCGGGTTGAAGCCGGATTTAATTTTCGTTTCTGAGCTGGTTTACGACCAGGTGTTTGAAAATTAACGAGATCACGGTGTGCACCTTTGCGCGCAGTGCCGCTTCCATACAAAATTGAGAAAGTAGAGAGATAGGATAGTCAACGCGGCAACAAGAAGAAAATTCATGGCGTTCGCGCGGCGAAGAAAGGCGTTCGATCGCATGAGTACGTAAACAGCGGCTTCGTGATATTAATATTGGCAAGACGGCAGCTTCTTTGGAAGATTAATATTGGCAACGTGCCAATAAATTTATATGATCTCAGTGTTATAAGGTGGTGTCTCGACAGGGTAGTGTACACCGGACGGGAAATGGCGGCAAATTTATGTAAACCTTCTCAACAAACATCGATTAGCATAACCTAATGACGAGAACCTTCGTAAACGGATCTATAAGGCCACTTTGAACCAATAGCGAAGTGCTCTACCTCGACAGAAACGTTCGGATAAGAGAGATTATATTTCTTCGAGTAAACTCGATACTCGTTATCGAAATGTCACGAGGCATTAATTGGACGTAATTAATCTCCGTTACCGTTTATTTTTATTTAAGACGAAATAAGTCAACGCGAAAGAACGCGATGCCGTGCGCGTCGCGGCGAAAATATCTCTAGAAGGGGTGAACTAATTAGATTGCCAAGACGACACGACACACCGCACGTCGAGAGATTCACTAAAGAGTTCTCCGTTCCCTTTTTTGCTTTCAGGACAGCTGAAATGTCCACGGATAACCGAGCACCCGTCCGACATAATAGTCGCGAAAAATGAGCCGGTGACGTTGAACTGCAAGGCGGAGGGTAAGCCCGAACCGGTGATAGAGTGGTACAAGGACGGTGAGCTCGTGCAGACGTCGCCGGGGGACGCCAAGTCACATCGGGTCCTGCTGCCTACGGGATCCCTGTTCTTTCTCCGGGTGATGCACGGCAAGAAGGAGCAGGATGGCGGTGTATATTGGTGCGTCGCGCGGAATAAGGCTGGATCCGTCCCGAGCAGGAACGCCACACTCACAGTCGCAGGTAAGATAGCCCCCGTCTCTTCTCCCGTCTCTTTCGCCGCGTCTCCTTTTTACGCCCGGATTATACCGGGTAGCGTATCAGACACCGCGAGGGAGACCGCTCGTTAAACTCGGAACGAATTGAATCCCCCGTGAAACGGGCTTCTCGCCTCAAGGAATTCCACGGCTCTCACACGAGTCCGTTATTGTCGATCAAACAGTCCGACGATTCCGCGAAGAGCGACAGTTAAGCCGGGGAACGAAAGCTCTCCGGGACAGCATCGACCGGTCGCGCGCATACACTCGCGTGAACCGGCGCAGTATGGATTAGCTATTGTCGCTGATACGACTAAGCGCCGCTGTCCCTCGCCGGTCTGTAATTATTTTCCGCGCGCAGGTGTCGATTAGCGTAATCTTGTAGCCGGCGCCGAGCCGATAAGATACCTCGGGTCGTTTCTATGGAAATCGCGATCGGCGAAATTCATCTATTCGCACTCCGCTAAATAAACTTTGTGTTCACGGATGTGTAAAGCAAAACCGTTGTAACCATTTAGCTGTACGGTCTCTTTGTAGCTTTGTACATTATCGCGTAGATCAAGCGCCGGTAATTTTTCAATGTCAGTTTACAGTTCAAGGGATTACTAGTTGATAAATCGGTTGAGTTAACAAATCGCCGAAGCGTAAACACAATTCATGTGTAGAAAAAAAAGAGCACGCGAGCATCAATAAAACGTAATTTTATACTCGACGGTAAAATTTCTAAATTTTATATACGACTTCATAATTTTACGCGGCGCATTTTGCCTTATCTCGAAGTGCCATTCGTCACAGTCCCTTTCGCGCTCCCACTCTCTTTTTACGATAATCTCATACACACATTTCTCTTCCACTTTTTATAAAATATAGTCAAATAATAAAGATTAATTTTACTCTATTACGCCGCAACGTCGAGCTTAACAAGGAGATAAAATATTCAATGACTATAATACTTCTCGAATGCGTATCTTACGTCGCAGAGAAGTAATTTACTTTCTCGTTTAAGTTTCTAATTGAACAATTATATGACAAGCGGAAAACAAGCGCTTTCATAATGCGTTTATCGGCCAAATTCCGCACCGGTGTATTCCAATCTATTCTCAACCGTGTTAACAAGGGAAGGAATGAGCTCCTCCCCCTGACGGCAAAAATGGTTGCATCCGCGACTCCGACGTCTTCCTCGGTGCTCCCTCCGCGAGCTCACGAGAGCCTCTCGAGTGCCTCGAAATGACTTCTCTCGCACCTTCGTTCGCTCGCTCGCTCGCGGGATTGCGAGGCAAGAGTGAACGGCGGCGGCGGTGACGACGGGCGATAGCGTGCGGTGTTGGTGTCACACGAACGAAAAGGGACACCCCGTATGTACGGGCGCAGGAAGGAATAACCGTGATTTATACGGGATAGAAGTCGACTCCTTCGACTAAAACGAGCCATGTTTGTTTAGAGGCGATCGATATCCCGGGCGACGCACCCTCGCCTCTGCCCGTCCGTGGTATATGCCCCGTCCGCCCGCTTGCCTGCCTGCCGGCTTGCCTGCTTGCCTGCTTGCCTGCTTGCTTGCTGGTTGGTAACGACCGATTCACTCGCCTCACCTCGCCTCTACTACCTACGAGCGCCTGACGATGCGACACCGACCGACGCCTGCTATACTGGGCGAAGAATGCACTTCGCCCAGTCCGTGTCCGTGTGTGTACGTAACGCAGCGTGGCCGGGGATCCCCCCCTATTGTGGCCCCCCTCCCCCATTTACGCAGCATCCCCCCGTCACCTCGCTCTCGCGCGCTCGCCAGGCTAATCCCGATTATGATCTCGAGAAAAGATGCCATACAAATTGAATTAGTGCCCCCGGAGTCAATGTAGCGTTTCTGGAATCGGCCGAATACTGAGGAACATCTGTGTAACTCGACCGACTCTCCGGCGCGGCGCGGCGCGGCGCGTTGCGATATTGAATATCAGGTTATTGAATATCCGAACGTTCCCGTCGCCGATTGAATCGCTTCCATTTTTATTCCGCGGTCGTGGAATCGTACATTTTCACGCAGGAAAAAAGAGATCGAAGCGTACGACTGTCGAGGGGGGGGAAAAAGAAAAAAAGGGGAAATAGGAAAAATCGCGAATGTGCGCGTCGCATTACGGAAGATTAAGAACGATAATGGAGATTCCCGATAATGCGAGAGCGGATTGCGCACGCCGCGCTCCCATGTTATTCCCTTTTCCGTCGGCTCGTTATTTCAAGTTCTCGTACGTATAATCGCCGTTGTATACTCCGGCTACGCTGCACACGCACGCGTGCATGGCACTCGGCGATCACGGATGCACCCGCGTGTTTCGCGTTTCGCGTACGCGAGCATCGGTTACGCCGATGCATCCGAGCTTCGTAATTTATAGAACACGATATCGCTCGTTAATTGCTTATTGTAATACGCGCAGCTATCCGTAACGTGCATTTATGCGACAGCGCACGGTTAAATATGCAGCCGTAATGGGAGTGCTTAGTGGAGAACGGACTGGAACGCGCGCGCGGCGGCGCGGCCGTTCTATCTCTCGCGGAACCCCGGAATCTCCAGAATATTGATATCGCGTCGCGATAAAATTTCTGCCGAGGCATCTACGTCGCAATTACTCGGATGCCGAACGCGTGAGGGGGACAGATGCACCCTTGTGCACATTTGAGGAAACTGAATCACAGATCAACCCCCGTTTTCTATCATATTAATATATAGCGCATGAATTTCAAATTTCTTGTACTAATTATTATCATGCAAATTAAACGTCGGTTTAATCATTAGTGATGAATCAGCAATTGTGTAAAATAACCGGAATGATTTTATTATTTATGAAATGAAATTAACTTGGTAAAAGAGCAAAAGGTTTTACGTTATTTCATAAAACAAAGAGAATCAATTCAATGAATGGAAAATTAATTTAACATTCAACATTTAACATCGTATAACGAGGAAACGAAGTTTATCATTTCATAGAATTATAGCTTGAGATATTCGAATCTTTTTCGACCTTTTTAATTATTAGTAATAAATTAAATTGCCGTAAAATAATTAATTAGCATAATTATTATTCATAAAATAAAATTAATTTTGTAAGAGAACAAGGATTTATTTTATAAAATACAAAGGGAATCGATTCAATGAATAACAAATTAATTCAACATTATACATAACGAAGAAACCAAACTTCTCATCTCATAGAATTATAACCTGGGAGATATTAGAAGTCTCTTCCGTTCTTGTGAAAAAAAAGCGGAGGTGCGAAGAAACACGAGGATCTCTCCAGCTTTGTCGCGTTCTCCTCCATCGCAGTTTTAAAGCATCGCGAACCTCGCCTTTCTCGGTAACTAGATTCGCCAAGTAGCTGTCTCTCGCGCCCCTTTGTTGTTTTTGCTGCGGCTCGCGCCGGCTCGCTCTTTCCCTCTTCTCCCTCTCTCTCTCTCTTTTTTCTCTCCGTCTCGACTTGCACTCTCTCCGACTCCTAGCGTAATATAAATAGGCCCCGGAGATCGCCACCCGAGCCCCCTTTTCACTCTATACGGAACGCGACCCGGCACCCGGCGCGCCGCGGAGACAGGCGGACACGGCTTCTCGATCCGGGCTATCGCCGTATAATGCATAGCTTACCGCGTTATAATGGGAGCTTACGCACAATAGTCATGTACCTCGCTCACCCATAAGGCTCTCTCGACCATGGGCGCCGCTACGCCCATTTTTTTTCGCGTGGAGGAGCAACACGGGGCTTGGAGAGTTCTTTTCTGGGAACCTGTTAGTGTATCCCGGACCGGTCCTTTTTTTTCGCCTTTGTCCATTCAAAACATTCCATTTTGGAATGTTCTAAGAAACATTTATAAGGCTTAAGAGATTACAATATTTATATCTACTCGACTCTATATTCTCGTGTTCTCGTCTACAATTGTAATATGAGTATATATATATATCGATTTCTTATTGTGTCTTGCGATATACATATTTATGTGATGACGTAATTGTCGCACTTTCTCCAAATTTGCATAGATACCGGTTAATAATGTACATAACTACGCTCTCTATCTCAAATATCCCAAACGTTGTTACATAATAATATTGCTTCTTGATAAATGAACCTGTCATTTTAAAGTCTCCTAATATTTCCCGTTGATACGCGTAGTTTGTCCATGTTTAACATCAATGAGCAATTTATCGCGTATAAAATATGCTTACGTACAGTCTTGCTTTTTTAAAAATTGAGTAACATATTTATCACGCTGACAGTGATTTATTTCCTGGCTAAGAGAATTATCAAGAGTCTCTTGATGCACTTTTCAATATAAAAGCTGTTGCGAGCGGAGTCACTTTCGTGTAACCGAGAAACGACGATGGACGTGCGGGTGACCCAGATATATTTTTAAAACGATAGAGGATGATCCCCCTTGACTAGTAGCTAGATTATCCCTAGACGACAGCTAGGACGCGACGCATCAAACGGCAATGTTACATCGCGGCGCAATATAGCTTCCGCATCCGAGATGTGTCTTTTTCCCTAACGGGAAATATAAAAAGATGTTTCCGCAGCATATCTTACAAAATTTATAATTGGGTTCGGCTGAAGTTCGCGTCGGCGAAACTAAAGCTGAAATAAAGAGAAATGAGCGCCGAGGTAAAGAAGAACCCGGTTTTGAAATTAAGCAAACTCGGCGAATCCTCGCGAGCTCCAGCGGCATAATTATCAAAGTTAGGACATGTTGCGGATAAAAAAATTGTATAAAACACCGAGTTTATACTTCACGGGACACGAAGATGTTTCAATTTTTGAATTAAGGTTTCGCTTTTTCGCTTCGCCAAATGATTTGAACAGGCGAGGAAAGATAAAGAAGACGCAAAACCGCGCTCGGCCGTTTCTTTCTTTTAAGTATACCGGTCTCAAGTTTGATGTTCTCCAACTTTACGATATCCGAAGTACAAGCCAGCCAACCGAAGAGCTCGTGCCAAGATCCGGCGACCGGAATTTCAACCGTTCTCCCTTCCCCGAGATAAATGTGACTGAATTTTGACAGATTAGTATGGCGCGACGGGCGAGTACTTATTCCCCTTAAACGTTATCAAGCGGAGAAGATGAGGGGGATCTAGGGTTGTTTATTTTAACGCGACGCTATCGCACCTCACGACGCCCGAAACTGACGGCGCGGCGACGACGGTGGCCGAGGATGACGGGGGGAGGGGAGTCGAGAGAGCGCCAAAGAATAAACGGGAGAAAATGAAGATAAATTGGAGTAAATAGGTGGTAATAGGTATAATGTCGCTGCTATTTAATCTTCATTAAGGCTAACGTGCCTCCTGTCTCCTCCGGCTCGTCTCGCGACGACGATATCGGGACGGTCACATAGAGAGACAGATATGTTTTTAGTGAGAGCGTCACTTCTCGGGTTTGTCAGCTCGATGTATATCCGGGCGGACGGAGCGGACGGATGATTGTTAAAAACTGCAGCGCGACGCGTCGCCGCCGGCTGATTATTCATCGGACTATTGAGATAATAATTTTGCAGCCGTGCGACAACGTCGGATGTGACGCGACGTGTTTGTCCTGCCAATAAAATGGAAAAAGCTCGATGGGGATTAATGAATGGTGCTCGCTGAAGTTTTCACGCGCCCTTGGTGTCACACTCTTGGTTTCACATCGTCTTTATCAACACGATAACAGTCAGTCCGTTCGATAGCTTCTGCACGATAGCTCTCCCAGCGAAGCTCATTCTCTCGACGATAAAAATTTAATTCCGCACTTTCAGAGTTTTGTATAGATTGAATATAGTTGGAGAATTATTGACAAAGTTTAAGTATAACTTCTTTGAAGTGTTCTTTCGCGCAGAAATGTATATTCCAGAAAAATAACGTCTGAAAAGTTAGTAGCTTGACGTGTTTTACACGGGAGTGCCTTATTAGAATGCGGGATATATTACAGGTTAATGGGTATACTTACAGCTAAACGAAGTTTAACCGATGTCACGAAAAAGACCATGGTCGGGAACACGGGTCCCCTTTGTAAGAAATCGTAGACGGAGGCGGTGACAGGCAATTATAGGTCTGACGGTAATTGATTTGATGCAGAGACGGTAAAACCAATTGGGAATGGGAATGTGAAAGGAAATTGGAGAAGGGGGGTGGGAAATAATAAAAAAAAAAAAGGGAAAGAGCAAGAGACTGTGAAAGCTTTATCGAGTTTAATTCTTTATTTTATGGGCCGATATATAATATATATCGTTCACTTTTTTCTGAAAATTTTATTTCCGTTTGTTCAACGTTATTAGTCGATCGATCGTTTATTCACCGTACTGGAAATTATTGTGAAATACGTTAAATGATATTTATTAATATATATCAAGATATATTAATTGACATATCGTAAATGATATGTCCGTTAATATTGGCACATATCGGTATTATAATTACGTGCCCGTAATTATATATACCGTTGTTAACGTAAAGTGCACGGCGTCTAGATCTCGATTAATACTCCCGCTGGCACGCTTATGCGCTGCCCCGACTTCTTTAAAATCCGTTCGCGAATAATTATACATCACGTTAGAAACTCTATCGGTTTTCACTTACCCCTCGCAGGTCCTCCCGCCCTTCGATCCCTTCGCGTTGCATGCATGCATGCATGCGTGCATGCATACCAAGGAGGAGGAAACGGGACGAAGGTATATAGCGGGAACAAATGCTCGGAGAGAGCTTACTGTATGATCTAACGAATGGACTATTCGGGGTGCACCCCATTTTCTATGCCTCCAACACGTACCGCGCCACGTGGTGCATACATCTGTCCGCCCCCCTGGCTCTCCCTCGGGCCGTCGTCTGACCCCTCTCTCTCTCTCTCTTTTTCTCTTTTTCTCTCTCGGCCCCCCCTCCCCCGAGCCAACGTTCAAAAGCCAGGCTCTTTCACGGCTCCACTCGCGCCCCGTTTCTACACTTTTTCTTCGACCCGGTCTATATTACTACGAACTACGTACCCGGACAACCCTCATTATTGGCCGGGCTATTAAATGGTTATAACTTTGCGCTCTTTACAACACGTGCCGCCCGCTCGCCGGTTTGACAAGTTTCGCCGTGGCTGTAGTTTCCTTTGGGAGTCAAACCGCCGCCCGTCGCTGCTCTTTGTTAACCCGCGCCCAAATCGAAAATTATTCTCTCGTCAGGGCCAGCAGCGATTAACTGCCGAACTATAGTGGTTAACTTTTTATTTGCCTTTGTTTCCAATCTTCTACGGTAAATAGTCGATTGAAAGAGATAGGAAAAATCATTGTGATTGTTACACATTACGCATGTAAATTGTACGTAATATATTAAAGAATAATATTAATATCGCGTGTTCTTAGGAGCGAACATAAATCTTTTGGTCTTTTTGGTCTCTCTTCCGTGATGTCGCATTTCTTCCTCCTGCCGTATTTTCTCCGCCCGCATCTCTCCCGACTACGCGACAAAATTTTGGCAATGAATGCGCCGAGTCTCCGATGACGCTGCACCGCGCCGAACAATGGCGCGGATTTCCCTGACGCGACATTCACGGCGGAAGAATCTATAATCTCGTCGTCGCGCGATTTCGTCCCTTCGACGGGGGGCGTTTCACTCGCGGAAAACTTTATGATAATTCGCCGGTTCCCCCCCCCCGGTCTCTCTTCTCGCCTCCGTCGTGGCATCGTAACTTGATTGAATACGTCACAAGTGTGTACGCCTCCTCTCTCGCGAGTGCATTTCCTCTTTTAAAAAATATAGCTTATTTATCTTACTTATCCGGAGTAGCGCGTTTACGATTTTATTAGCGTGAAAAAGTCGAGGTATAAATTAACGGAACGCTACGTGCCGATCGATGTTGATAAATTTGGCTTGAGCACGACTCACAGAGGGTTGAGGGGGAGGGCACATTGCACCCGGACTGCATCACCCTAGCTGCATCTCCGGCGCGCGGAACTTTTCTCAACTACTTTCCGCGCGACGGGACTGGGGTAAAGATTCCCGTGATGTTTGCCCGACAACTGTATAAACAGGCGGCGATAACGCCCAGTTCCTGTCGGAAATTTCGAAACGCTGTTGTTCGGTAAATGCCGTCCCACCGCGAATTCCGCGTGCGCGCATCCGGAATTACCGTTGGTGGCGGGCGCCCGAGCTGTTTAACATTAACAATGAGCTGTGCCGGCGCCGGTAATTATTTACCACATTTTATTATGCGTTTTACGAACTACCGCCCGCCTACAATTTAGTTGTCCAATTCGTTCGGAAACACCGGATTATACGGATTTATTTAATACCGCGAGCCATTGCATTAAGCGGACGTCGATTTTATACCGATTCGCATCTAATTGGTTTTATCGCGTTCAATTCGGATCGCGTATAATTGCATTTCCAGGCTGTTATTTAGCTATAAAAAACTAGGGTGCGTGTGAATTTATTAATCATATATGAAATTAATTGAGATTAATATTTTTCTGAAGTATGTCGAATGTAAATACGTATATCACGTATAAAATTTGAAGTTTCTCTTTTAGTCTTTAGTATTTCCCCTTTAAAGACCAAAAATAACAGTTATCAACGTTCATGAGAAAATTACTGGAAAATTTCACATGCTAGCTAAATCATAAACTTATAAAGATTTATATGCATCCTTGTAACTGAGATATTTTTCGGTACTCAATATATATCCTGGATATAAGCTTAATATAATACATTAAGCTAGTAAACGCAATTTAAAGCACGACGTATGATTTATACATTTGGTACATCAAGTATATTCCAGTATAGAAATATATTCCAGTTAAATGTTACTAAATCGATAAAACCAGATGCGACCTGGTTCGCGGTTTTCGCTTAGGTTTTGCACGCCGGCAAAACTCGTGCTCGATGACTATACAAATTTCTCCCTTCTTACTTACGATCCACGAGTGCGCTGCGCAGTTACCTCACGGCGTCACGCGGGTTAATAAACTTCCTTATACCGATATATCTGCGAGCGTTTTGCACAAACGACAGAACGAGGGAGAAAGAGAGAGGAGAAAGCGAGAGAGAGAGAGAGAGAGAGAGGGAGGGGAAGAGAATCTATCGCGATAATGAAAAGGAACGAACAGCGACGCTCGTTAGTGCACTAGATAAACCGGATGCGATGCAGCGCGATGCAATTTCGCGCGATATCGCGATTACATCGAGAAAAAGAGACGGTTCTACGGATTGGATTGCCGTCGTCGTCACCCTCGTCGTCATCATCATCATCATCATTCTTGTCATCCTTCGTGATTGAACTTTCGTCCGCGATCCTCGGCGCGCGCGTCTATTAGGCGCGTATGGCGCGGCAAAAATTTCCAAGCGGAATTTGTCAATTAGGCGCACACGCGCTGCCGGGCGTTCGTTCCCTGGGCCCCCATTGCCTTTCCCTTCTCTCCCCGAGCTTCCCCCCGGTTTCGCCTCTATCTCTCTGTCCCGCTCTTTCTCCACCGTCCGAAAAGACCCGGGATAAAATAACACCTAGACACCCTCCGCTCGCTCCCCGACCCTCTTTCGCGCTCGCTCGTTTGCTCGCTAGTCTCTCGCGTGGCGCGCGCGCGTGTATCGATTAGCCGGCGCGCGGTGCGAAGCGGAGCGGGGCGTCGCGACTCGCTCTCTGTTTCTCTTTACCTGTGCCCTGGACAAGCCGACGAAAGGTGGGAATCTCTTGTAGCTTTTAATCCATCGCTCTCTCGCTGATATTTCGCTCGTCGAGTGCCATGCCGTGCCAATGCAACGACTCTCGGCGCGGCGCGAAAGCGAGTTTTATCGTTGTCCCTGTCCCTTCCGCATCCCTCCTCTTCATCTCTCTCGAGTTGATCCGCCGATAGTCGCAATCGTCGATCGGCGAGTCGCGGAATCCGATCCGATCGACGATTCACTCTTCCTTTCGTTTTCATCCGGACGCTGGATTATACTCCCCTTTGCCTCTTCTCTCCCCCCCTTTGCGTTCACCCTCTCGTCATCTGGTCATCGCGTGATCGTTCCCGCGCGCGATTCTACTACTATTGTTCTTGTTGGATACAAGCGTAATGGCAATCCGCAGGATACGTTGACCCGAGCTTTGTAACTTGCAGTCGATTCTCATTAAAATTTGACTGTAGTTATTTAAAGTACTCCTCCCCCCTCTCTCTCTCTCTCTCTCTCTCTCTCCGTAATCAGCGTTAATCAATACAAAGTCTTGCTCGGCTTTAATGAATAAAAAACTGCATTTTGAATAAATTAATGTTTACAATGTAATCAGAATGTTAACACATTATAATATTGTCAGTGTTTTATAATATATACACATTTTTTAACGTGAAAGTCGAAATCGAGGCTATGAGGGATGATTAGGAATCAGTTTCGTAACTCATCTAATCTTAGAAATCCTTAAATCTATTTTAGCTGATCCCCGAGAGCCCCACCGCGGGCGGGCAAGAAGTGCTAATTAATTGATTCCATATTTTCCGACGTATAAATCCCTCAATCTACTTGAGTAATTCCTTGGCTCCGCGGGGATAGAAATCCCGTATGGCACGGAGAGAACTCCGCAGAGATGCGGAAAAAATTGGCACATGCACGAATATCTTTTTCATCTCGTGCCAATTTCCTCCTACATCGTGCGGTGTCTCTCAAAGCAATCACTTACGTATATTACCGAAATGAGCTCAAAATAGACCCACATATGATCAATATTACGGGGAAAGATTTTTTCCTGATTACATTTTCCTGAGGAATAAAATCGAGAGAGAGGGCTACACACACACAGACACACACACTCTTTCTCTCGCTCTCTTGCTCCCCCGCTGACACCCTCGCGGGAACGGCGCGACAAAATGGTGGTTGTGGGTAAATTAAGTTTGGCGTGAGAGCCGCCCGCGGGGAGAATTTCATTCTATTGCCCGAAGCGGGCTTGCGGAAGCTCAAAACAAACGCGAACGCCGCGGAGGGTAGTAACGCGATAGCCCGAACTTCTGGGCGCGACTTGGATACCCCTAACGAGGTAACCACAGTCTCTTCCTCTCTCCTCCATGTCGTACCTGGATTTATTTAATACGTATACAGCCAGCCGGTCGTAGTCGGATCCCCGAGTTTCTCGACTCCAAAGCCGCACCGAATCGAATCGGGCGGCCGATTCGAACCGAATCGAGTCGGGGTCGAGTCGGCTCAACTCGACGAGCTCGCCCAATCCGCATATCCTTTCGTTTACCATCGATGGGAGGAGAGAGCGAGAGAGAGAGAGGGGTCCATGACGTCGTTTTCCTGTTACATCGAATCTCCAGGTTACGTAACGACACAGCTATCCTTATTCTGTCTATCGTTTATCCGAGACCTCGCGGGTAATCAGTGATATATTGTAGATTTTCTTTCGACGGTTACAAAAGAAATCGACGTCGTCGTTGTTGTCGTGGGCGTCGAGCTGCAATTTGGGGGGGACTTGTGAGCCCTCGGCTGATTAATCGCTTACATCGTGTCTCTTCGGCTTTATCTCGGTTTTGATGCATGCGCTTTCTCGCGCGCGTCACGAATATTTAATTCCCCCTTCCAGCCGCGGCTCGACTCGGCGCCAGATAAATCTTCTTGTAAATGATAGCTGTATAAAATGGAATGATAAGAAGTTGCATTAACCTTCTTATCAAAACGGTCGGATTAATTTAAATTTCTGAAATAAATATTAATATTTATTCTCTTCTTCTTCTCCTCGCGATATTACTTCCGGGCTTATATTTCGTCGCTGTCAAGGAGTGACGAATTATGCTAAATAAGAATAATCTGTAAAATAGAAACATTTTTTAAAACATTACGTTCAAAAAAAGTTGTTATTTTCTGCGGTCTTGAATTTAAATACTGAATTTGGCATAATCGGCATGTTTTTCGCTAATAACAATGTTAATAACAACATTCATTTATTGATAATAACACTGTATGAATGCGGTATCGACATGTTCGCGTGCAACGAAGAGGGGATACTTCCTATTAACACCACGCTCATCCGGACTCTCGCCTTATAATTTGTCCGCTTTAAGTATAGGTGTTATAATCGCAAATAATAGCCGCTTCGCGCGTTCTTCGCCGTCCTAGCTAGTCTGTACTAATTTTCCTCGGCGTTAATGCGCTAAGTGCGTCGGGTAAGGGGTCGTCCGCGTATTTGCCGCTTGACGTTACATTTTGGCGAATTTACGGCAGATTGGTTGGCGGCCCATGACGAAGATTACGGTGTATGCGTATACGTGTGTGTGTGTATATATATATATGTGTGTGTATGTGTGTAGGTAAGTGCATGGGCGCGCAAGTCTGAAGAGAAGAGCGTGAACAAGATTACCCAGAAAATGAGAAAGAGGGTGTATACGAGCCAGGCGAGATATGGCGAATATAAGTTTAGGCGAGTAGAGACGAACCCCTCTATTTGGCCAAGCGGGTATGTTACACCGGCATGGCATTTTGATTATATTGTAGTAATGACGATAATTGTGACGAACGGCGGATAGCGAAAATAACGGTAACATTGTAAATGAAGACATCGCGCCACCCGATGAAAATCCGTAACGACTCGGGGAAGGCTGAATGAACGAACGAAACGTAACGTTCCGCGAATCTCGCGATGACTGTTGATTACGGAGAAGTAGTTAAGCGCTTCCTCAGAGTGAATAGCGCCTCGTCAGATTAAGGACACCGGGAACGGTTGTAACTCCTCCTCCCCTTCCTTCCACGGAAAAAATCTCGAGGATTATCTCGATTAGCCGCATTACTAATTGATTGCGATCTAATTGACGCCGTTTAACACTCGCGCTTACTCGGTGAAATACCAAGAAACTCATAGAAAAACATATATATTCCACTATATAAAGTATAGATTCTCTTCTCTTGTTAATAAATATCTCGTCAGAATTATTAATTTCAATGCAAGTAATATTTATAATTTATAAGATGTATTGAAAGAAATGTGTTAAAACACAGTAATTAATTATTTCGTATTTTTTTTATTAAAGAAACTATCGTCGAAACTTATAAGTTTATTTTATACAATATACAAAATGGTTCGTAATTTTAAACGATCGCAATTAACCAATAATATTGTGTAATTTTTGTTCGTAATTTTGTTTATACGAATTATTAAATAACTACTAATTTTCGCAGATGATATCAATTTTATCGTTCAGTTGACTTTATCTCTTGATTTTTGCGTAGATACTCTATTTATATTGTAGCAATTAGAGTGAATGATACAGCGTAAATAAAGTATCTGCACAGAGTTAATGATTGATTGCTAATAAAAAACTTCAAAAGTTACGGGCAAATTATTTTTACTTTTTTTTTAATGAACATTTGAGTGCTTGATTAAATTCCTCTTATTTTTATGTCTATGTAAAAATTAAATATAAATTAAATATAAATTTAAAGCAATAAGGTTTATTTTTTGTAGGAAAATCTCAAAATTTATTTATTATTAATATATTTTCAAATTATATCCCGAGAGACTATATTATTTTAATAAATCATTAAATGAGAGCCGTTATATTTATTTTACGATGATTTAATTACGTTCTTGATTTAACATAAAAATTATATAATTTCGCTGCTACTACTTTCATATAAATTTTTATACTCGTGTATACATATTCTAAAAGAGACGATTATAGTAAATTAATTTAACGTCAATATTCTTTCCGAAAGATAAGATAAATTTATTCGATAATTAAAGTAAGTTTATTTAGGTAAATTTTACCGTTAAATTTAATGCGCGCGAGAATAACTCATTTACCGAAATTAATCCGAAACAAGAATATTTGACATATACGTTTATTCTGTTTTGCGTTAAATATTTCGTGGTAAACAATTCGCGGTAACGAATTGGTCTGGCCTTGACGTTCGACGCTCGGCGGTTGGTGTTTACATTTTTCGGGAGGTGTAGTACGCCACTGGGTACACGCGGTCACTATGTTGTCATTCACGCGAGCGACTCGGGCGAGCCAGAGGTAGTGGCACGAGGCGCTGCGTCAGCTGCGTGTGTCATTTACCGTGTACATCACCTTTCGAAACGCGATCGCATATTAGACATTATCATGTTGCTTCCCCGCAAATAGCAAGACAAAATTAGCCAAGCAGAAATCGATATCACCCGAGCTGTGAAAATCAATAATAAATGACGATACGCGTGTATGTGTTTGAGCTTAGAAATTTTTACGCGATACTTTCGGCCACCTGTGATCGTTTTTCGTAAATCCGAAAGTTATTGTAATATCGATGTTTTTCGCATTAAGATTTTTTACGTTACTCTAAATTGACGTTGCTCGTTCTTATGAGCTCGCCATTAAAGTATTATATGGTGATTGTTTGATGCCCTCTTTCACCTGGGTATACATAATTAATTGCTCGTTCTGAAATTAATTATTAGTTACCCGCGTGTATATTTTATAGTTCAATTCTTAAAATTATTTTCCACAAAATTAATCAGCTTTGAATTCCGTTACGGTCTTCCCTCCGCAAACCAACGATATTATACCTATATGCCAGATTAAGCTTACGGTTTTCCTCTACGTGTGCTGGGGCAGAAATTGTATTGTATTTCGAACTTCCTGAAAATTGCGGATTGTTTTCTATCTCCTATAATCGCTGGCAAGCAGCCCAGGGGAGGATACAATTAGATGGAACGTGTAGTGCTTTTCTCGGTGACAAGGGTACCACGGTCGAGTATAGCGAGCGTATTATATACCAGGTGTCGTGAAATTCGGTGCAAAATTCGAAAGATTCGATATAAAAATCCAATAGTTCGTCCGTATTTTTTTTATTTCTTTTAGAATTAGAGGAAACATGTGCTATTACAAAAAAAATGCGTTCCAAGACGGCATCCTAACATCACCGCTGATAGCAGACACGTGAGGACAAAAAAAGAAACGTTTCTTGGCTCCGCGTTGAAAGCTTTATATTTTTGTGTATCGCAAGATATACATAAAAGTGCAGTCGAGATAACCCCACGGCGCGGCGGGGTTATCCGAAACAAGCGTCACGGGACTTTACTTTCGAAGGTCTTACATTTAGCGCGCTTTCCGCCTTGGGTGAGAATTCCGACGAAATAAATTGTACGTACAACACAATGTTCTTGCCTCGGAAAAGCACGGCCTACACGACGTGTCACCCGAACCCTTAACGTTATACGGCAAATTCACGAAATACCCCGTGCGCGCGACGCGATACGGGGGAGCCGCGTAGTCGCGTAGTCGCGCGCGTGAGGCACGTCGCGCGCTAAATATTTCCCGGTTTAATTACACCCGGGATATACACGTCGGGCGCGGGTATACGTAAGAACATAATCGTAAAATTCGGGCCGCCGCTCCACCACGGTGTCGCTGGAACACGACCGGCGCCAGGCGGCCTTTCTCCGCAAAGATCTGGCTGGTACGCCTTCGCATGCACGCACGTACGCACGCGATACACGTACACGATCCGGACACGAGCGTACGCCAACGCATACGCATACATACGCGCAATTATACTCCTACGTACACGGCGAAACACGCCGGCGTACGCACGTGCTCGCGCACGCAGCCGAGGGCACACGCACACTTCCGTGCCACGGGGCGCTTCGTTCGGTCGTAAGACCGACCGAGGGGGAAAGGGTCGGTGAAACATTTGAATACAAGTGGCCCTCATTCGCCATAGCGCACCCCAATCAGCCCGACCTACGGAGGGGGAGCCGTTTTCAAATAACGTTTTTGCGACGAAACACGTCCGCGACCGAACAAAACGGGAATGAAGAGCGTCGACGGCGAAAGGATGTGAAACACGCCCTTAGCTGCAGTCCGCATCAACAATGATACCCGTCGACCGCCTCGATCATACTTAAAGTAAGCGTTTATTTCCGTCTTCTTTCTAATACCGGTCGTCCCGGAGCAACGGGGGTCCATTCCACAAAGCCTGGTCCATTCGCCCTGAGTATCTCATTGTCTTCGATTATTTATGGGCTACCGTTTGGGTTACTTATAGAGTTTTCAATGCCTATGGTCGTAAAATCATTCTACGAAATTAAGATGACGAGGAAAAAAAAAATACCGTAAGAATCTAAAAAATCAGAAATTGACGAAATCCCAACACTTCGCCGACGGGGTCAACACGCCGATATTTTGGCTCGCAGCAGGCAAATCCAGCCATGCATAAAAAGACACTTATAAAAAATTATTGTAATTTTTATCTTTTAAAGCATGTAATTATAAACTTTTGAAAAAACTGTCACAAAGAAGGAGTTCACATATTAACAAATACACCTAAATAACAGGTAATTTGCGTGATACCCTTTAGTTTTACGCGTCCTGTCGGCACAATGTTAAGAAAGCTGACTGGAAAAAAAAAACGTCGCTAAAAGGTTACACCTCCTCGTCCCACGAAAGCGGACAGTAGGGCAGCGGAGACACGCAATACGCTTCGACATTCTCATCACGGGAGTAAGGGATCCGCGGTGGAGGAACGATGAAATTATAGCCCGTTCGCGGGCGTGAACAATGCGGTGTGTCAATCGCGGGGATTGCCGCGCGTTGCAACGGCCGGCGCGACAAAAGCACGCGCGGGCGGTCGCGAGGACAAGGAAGGCGGCGAGTGGTGCAGGCGAGTCGGTTTCCATGTTCTATTCCTGTCGAGCGTTCCCAGTGTCGGGTAACAATGGCGGGCATGGATCACCTCTTCCTGCTCCTTGGCCTTTCTCAGTCGCTCTTGAAAATAGAGCTCCAACTTCCCGGGGGGAACGTGCCGTTTCGGGGGAAAATAAGTTTCTCGCCCGCTCGCCTGTTCGCTCGCTCGCTCGGTCGTTCGGTCGTTCGCGTGCAACGCTCCGCTCCGAAAAATTCCAACTGGAATTTCGCCGCTCGCGGCTGCGAGGTGAGTTTCTCGACGCGAAATACACCTCGAGAGTCGACTTGGCACGTTTCTCTTTAACGATCGCCTCTCGTAGACACATTTCCGGGGCGAGGCCCGGGTTCTTTCGGGACGGGAGTATCTCGATCATCATCGTCCGAAACGATTGAACCGATCCCTTTGTAACGGATCCACCCGGGCCATGCGTGCTGTACAAACATTCGAGCCCGACCCGAATGGGACAAAAACCGTTTACCATTTTTAGGTAGGCTGTATCGCGTTACTGTGAGCGTTGTTTAAAGTGTGTGCCTATTTGAAAGGATGGAAAAGGATTCGTCTTAAAATACGTTCCCTTCGAAATGGAGCCGTTGTTACATGTGGTATCGCAAAAAGTGTCAATTTATACTACATATGTCCATTTCTATCAATGTAGATTAATTTTAATCTCGGTTAAGAATTAGAAAAGGATGAAAAGTAAATTAAGTAAATGAAAATTAAACCGAGATTAAAGTTAAATCTACATTGGTAGAAATAGACATTAGAGGAGACACCCATTACACCAGTTATTTTTCCTGTCGCCTATCTGTCAGATTAAATTGAATCGTTAGCACTATTGATTCGATTTGTTCACTGTTATTTTTTATGTCCGTGGATCTTAATTTCACTTATTGATTCAAGAACACCAAAAATAACACGGACATATTGGGTCGCTGCTTTTATAGGATCGCTTTCCGGGAACAATCTAATTTAATTGATTTGGGTCCAAATGGACCCGAGGGACGGATATAACTGTCTCTCCGAAATGAAAGATAGGATCACGTCAGATAATTCTATCTTTTTGCCATTATAATCCTTCTCGGATTACACGCGCAGCGATTGAATGTACAATTTGTATTTTGCATAATAGATTAATAATAGTGGTAATTATATATTGTAAATTAACTGAATTTCGTGTTCCCATTGTTTCGCTTTCCCGGCTCATAGGACGGGTGCCGAAAATCCCGCCAACGATGGGCCAAACGTAAACGGACAAATGAATAGAATTTCGAGGTAATTTAACATACATAACGTTGTCGCCGCGTTGTAATCGGCTGCGCGGGACAGTGCTTGAGCGTACATCCGGTTATTATCGGAAAACGAAACGGGCCACGAGCGAGCGAGCGAGCGAGCCTCGTTCGCGTTTGCAGCGAGCGCACTCCAATAAATTCCGCGCGCACGCCGCCCATATTCCGGGGCTGCTGGTGGCGCGAAGGAGGAACGGGCGACATAAAGGTTTATCGGGCATCTCTCGTCGAGAGAAGAGGAGTCGGGCGCGGGCGGCGAACGAGCTTACGCCAGCGCGGGACATTCGATCGGGTCGTTTCACGCCCGGGTTGCATGCCCGAATGTCTTATCTTGTCCCGGACCCTGGGACTTTTTTGCTTCGGGAGAATCTCTCTCGAGAGATAGAGAGGGAATGAGATAGGGATAGGGCGGAAGAGGACGGAGAAAGAGAGTGAGAGAGAGAGAGAGAGAGAGAGAGAGAGAGAGAGAGAAACGCCCCCAAACGGGTCGTCGGAGATGAGAGACATGCGCGCTCGCTTTTGCATGGGAATGGACGGGGCGTGGGAGTAAAAATGGGAATGAATGTAGAGATGGGTTGTACAAGTGGGCGTCATATTCTATTCGCGACGCTCTTGGGAGCGCGCTGACAAGCGAATAACTTAGCGTTAGGATTCAAATCTGTCGGAGTTTCCTGCGCGACGCGACGCGACGCGACGAGTCGCGACGTGACGGCGACGTGGCGCGACGCGACGCGGCGCCCGCGGTTTTTCCTCCCCCGATTCGCCCGGATCGATAATCGATCGCCAATACGAACCGTCATGTCGAGGAATGCGATATGACGGTTTATCTGTAACCGTGAGAAATGGCATTCTCAATTCACCGGAGGGACGGGTACGTGAGCTCTTTTAATTCAATCGTGCCACGTTCGCGACGCGAGCGTTTTTTCGGAGGCATTTGTAGTCAAATTAAGCGTGATGAGTCGATAAAAGATTTTTAATTCCACCTAAGATCCGTACGTTCTCTCTGAAATAATTTCTGTACTCTCGTGAAAATTCCATTAAAAACTCTTATCAAAATCGATACGCTCGCGTATGTATAGGGTTTTTTTTTTTTTTTTACGTAACGTGACTTTTCCAGAAAATAATTAACGTTCGCGTTCGGGAAATGGGTTGACGGATGAGGGGCTAAACTGGCGCAAAGTTGCAACAGTGCAACCGTGCGCGACGCAGTTTTCTCGCTCGCGAGATCCGGGGGACCCCGGTCTCGCGTGATCGTAATTGCCGGGCTCGGCGATCGCGCCAATAATATCCCGATGCCGAGAGAAAGAGAGAGAGAGAGAGAGAGACGGGGCGAGCGGGCCAGCGCACGTATCATCGCCGTCTCGCCGACACGAGCGCGCGCGCGGCTTGTAACCGGGCACGAAACATACCGCGCGCGATCCGCATATAATTGATTGGGTAGGTTCATTGTGTGACAGTCGCCTCATTAAGATGCGACCGTCGGCGTCCACTGGCGTTCATTTATTTCATCAAGCCTGAACCCCCGGCACGATCGCCGATACGTGCCGCGCCGTCCGGCTGCATTAAAGCTCTCTCTCGTTTGCTCTCTCGCTCTCGTCCCCCCCCCCCCCCCCCCCCCCCCCCCCCCCCCCCGTGCCCTCGTTCCCTCGTTCCCATTCGCTCGGTCTTGCTCCGGAGCTCATTCCCGCTTATATACGATGCTCTTTCGCGCCGCGCGGCTCTCGCAGTTGTTGCGCTGGTGTCAATCACCGAAATCCGCCCGCCGCCGGCGCACTTTCGAAAGTGCTTCCAAAATATAAGCGACGAGCTGAATTCCGAATATGTCAGGGGTAGACAGGGTTTGCGCGGTCGCAGAGAGGTGTGAGAGAGACAGAGAGAGAGAGAGAGAGAAAGATAGAGAATGATAGAATCGTTCCAACTACTCCCTATCCTCTCGGAGCTCGCCTGGGATCTCGCGAAATTACAAGCGCGACCGCGTCCCGCTGCGAATTTCGGATTTATACGTCACGCTACCGCGGAGCTTAATCCGCGCCGCGTTTTAGCCGAGTTGTTTACGGCGCAGCTTCCCGTCCATGTGCTCGTTCCCAAAACTATCCCATGACGCATACGTATGAAAATTTTATCATACACGTATAGTAATCATGGTAATGGCGCATAAAGTAATTTTAATAATTTTTTTATAGATAACTATTGTCGTGACGAATTATTTCTATCAAGGTATAATCTACCGATCGAGTTTTAACCGAACGATTCCATCTCTGAAATGTCTGTCGTTATTTTCGAGATCTATACCTCGGTACAGATCGTTCTCAACTATCTAGAATTGTCCAACGGTATTTGCCCGGACAATCAACGATGTCTCGAATTTGCTCGCGGTCATTGTAACGTAACGGTACGGCAAACAATAGATTCGATTGATCGTTTCGTGCGCGCTAGAATTACACTTCGGGGAAGATGACTCGTTAGGCCCGAGAGCAGCCAGCCAGCTTACTCAACGCTCGTAAAGTTTCGCTTTCTTCGTCTCGCGACGTTAACCATCTCTCGGTTCTCGCGTTTCGTCGCTCGGCGACCGCGCGCCACGGTCCATTAATTGGGAATGCTCGGGGAGTATTAGATTTTCGACAAAATATCCGCGCGCGAGATCGCGCTACTTTGAATGTTAAATAATTCGTTCGATTTAAGAGGATATAGGAACGCGTTACATGTGCGAAATAATGTGCGAAATTCGAGATTAAATGTATGATACATAAAATTCTGTTTTAACGTTCATTTATTTACACGTCAGAATTCCAGTAACATAGTGATGGGATCGTATAGATAATTTACATGCTATTCAAAATAATGGAATAATAGATAATCATGAAGAGATATCGTGTTTATTTTTTAAATATCACTCAACCATTTCACGCGTAAAATTCCATAATACTGGATCTAAAAGATATACAAGAAGGCGCATAGTATTTCACTGACGTAGCGATCCTAACTCAATCGCACGTCTAAGCAATTGCCTCATTTTCGATATAACCGTTATTACAGTGAATACGTTCTATATATCGCAACCTGCAATCTTACTTCTGATATAATGGTTACTTCAAGCGTGTTCGCAAAATTTGCCACGCTCGATAGGTACGGACGCACAATCGCGAGAGCTCCCCAGTGCGCTGAACTCCGGGGTTAATCCCGCGCGCTCGCAAACCGGGCTGCGGTACCGCTGCACAATGCCGCCGCGAGACGTATCGTTCGCGCGCGCGAGGAGGAGGCAGCGGCGCGGCGCGATGCGGGTTTAGGTCGCGCCGGGGTACCGACTAGGAGCGATGCAATTGGAATCTCGGAACGGTCTTTAGGCGACGTAAAGTAGTATCCTCTCTCGCGCGAGAGAATCTCGTCGGAACAATAACCGGACAAACCGCCGCCGCCGTCGCCGCCGCCGCGGCCGCCGCTCACGGCTCGGTGAGCGTAATTTATATTCAAATGAGTATGCGCTGCATGCCGTCGCGCAGCCACGTCCAGGGTAGTGCTACAGCTTTCTCTTGCCTTTTGCAACGCCTCCGAGCATGGCGTCGAAGCGTTATCGATACCCGCTTTTACGGCACACGGGTTCTCCGCGCGACACGGAAGGGGAGAGAGGGAAAGGAATTAGAACGCCGTGCGTGCGTGCGTGCGTGCGTGCATACATACGTATACGTAATGCGCGACCGTCTCGAAGTGTGTCTCGCGGGATAAGAGCTCTCGTAATTACCCGTGGTGGATTTATCGCGCGACGTCTCGCGAGTCGAGAAAAACCGCGAGGAGTCCTATATCGTTCCGCCCGGAGTCCTACGCGCGAATGAATCCTGCTGCCGATACGAGGAGAGCTAATTGCCGTCGCGGACATTCGAATGGATCCGACGGTGGCTTTCGAGGACGCGACCGTGTCATTTCTCGCCGAGGAAGCGCGATCTTCGATGCGCCGACGCACGTCTGAACGCTAGTTCGTTCTATCGGCGCGTTAAACATTTTTGCCATTTCAGTGATTAACTTTGAGTGCCAGCGTCGGTCGAGATTTTTGCGGAAAATACCGGTGTCGTTGACAGCGATGAATTCGTAGAGAACGACGACGTTACCTTATAGCCCTGAGCTGCAAAGAAGCTAAGATATTTGTACTTAAAGTGTTCACCGGCAAAACACGTCTGGTATTTTTCGCACGGGCAGCGGCACAAGCCGGGACTCAAAGGATTAATCATGATGAGGACGATCGAGCGGGAAAAATCTTGGAAAAAAAATCGCAGGCGTCAGATTTATCGGATGTATTAAAGAACCTAATAGTTATCGCTTCGAATAACGTTTTAATATCGATCGCACTACGTATTATTGTTATAATATTGAAATCTCTTCGATTAGATGCTACCATTTGCAAATTGTAGCAACACGTTTTGCAACAAAAGATTAGCATGAAACTGAACACAGTTTTTGTTCGATCGGCGCTCAGGACGAAAATGCGAATAAAAGCAGATAGAAACTCCGGGGAGAGACGAGAAACTCCTCGTAGCGGAGAGAATAGCAATGCATATTTTATTTCGCAAAATCGCTTGCTTTCCAAGATATTGATTCGACTGTAAGCTTTGCCGGTGAATTTAATCAGAGACAACGCGTTTAGCGTGGCGCGCTTCGAAGTTAACGTTTCCAATAACAATCCCAGACAAGTCGGACTTGTCGTTACATCGCGATCGCGTTCGAGCGGATATTTTCAACACGCGCGCAAAAAAGAAGGATACGTCCCATAAATTGGCGGATCGCTTTATTTTTACGTGCTTTTATGCAAACGTGCGCCCCAATTTCACGTCGCGGGCACGCGCGCGCGCACGCGCCGCGGTCATTGTCCTCTTCAATTACAGATCCGGAACGATAAGATCCGTACGGTAACGTCGACGGGAAACGGCGCAATTTTACGAGTCGCGTAGTTTCGCATCGTAAAATCGTGGGTATCGTATATACCTGGGCCGGAAGGCTACCATTAAGACGCGCCAATATCGCTGGTGAATGATCTCGCGGATCTCTCGTTGGAGCGAGAGACCGCCTGAATTAATATCTCGAGTATCGCGGCGCTATCTTTCGAAAAGGTAAATATTAATACGCCGTTTACATAATCGCGGAGACAGGAGGCACGCTTACCTGAATTCAATGAATTCTTAACTACTGTCCGTTCACTGCATTCCTTCCACTTCCTGCGGCCGCGCGGCAGCTCTCAGACGCTCGCGATTTTTCACCGCGACGCTCGCGGTCCGATCGTATACGTACGTATCGTACGTACTCCGGCGAGAGATAGAATCTTTGACTTTTTTTTTTTAACCATGCGAGAAGCGAGCGACCGGCATACACACATATACACACGCGTGTCATTATCTGGAGCGCTTACCGTTGCATTATTCCGTAACGATATGCGCGCTGCTGGGCGAAAAATTCCTGCAGACTACGCGTCGGCCGGAGCGGAGCGGAGCTCCGGGCCAAAACGGTGAAGAAGAGAACGGAGCGGGCGAGCGGGAAGAGAATGAGAGGGGAGACGGGGAGAGCCGGAGCCATTACCGGAGAGAGAAAAGGTGAAAAGGGGACGACGGAGAGGAGGCAAGAGTGGCCGCGCACGATGCGGAACACCGTGATTGCTAAATAATCGATGCCCGCGAGCAACCGTGTAAATGGAGCGAGATACACGATGCACGATGTACTGAATACTCGCCTAAACTCTCTCGCGCATCTCTCGATCCCGCGCGGCGCGGCGGAGAGAAGGAAGAACGTCCCGCGCCGCTCACAGCGCGATGAAGAAACGACGTTCCAAGTATTCGCCGTCGCCGTCGCCGCCGCTCCTCGCAGCTGCCGTGTCCTCGTCGTCGTTGTCTGGCTGTTGTTGACACGACGCTGAAAAGTTCCGGGATAAAGAAATGTCTCGAAAACTCAAAAGTTGTGAAACACCGTCGTGTTTCTTTCTATCTTACCTTTTTATTACTTTCTTTATCGATCATTATCGAGGTAGACAAAATAAGACGTGTTCAAGTCCCGGGGAATTTTCTTCGTAGCTCCGCCGAGGAGGAGTTGTATAAACTAAAATGAGAGTTTTGAAAAATTAATTTAAAACGCTTCGGGGAAAACGTTAAGATCGTCTTTTCGTCCGAGGATTACGTGGAACGGGGGGTGGGGAGGAAGATTTGATCGTAGATACCGGACGAAAACAAGTGAATACCGCGAGGGGCCTCAAAGGCCCCAAGTGCGTCCAAGGGTTAAGAATGTTATCACCGTCATCATCGTCGTGCTCGTTATATTATATTATAACGAAGCCGCTGTAAACTTTGTGTCCATTAGATCTCCCGCGTGGTCGTTGTCGTCGCATAAATGTTTCGCCCAAGCAGTTCGTGTCGCGGGACCGATAATAGTTATTATTACCGTCTCTTCGGTGCCGCGAGAGAAAGGGAGAAGAGAAGAGACCCAAAGTGATACTTTAGAGGCCGGTATAAAATTCGATGACGGTGATCGATCGTAACCCGACAAAGGGCCGTCCCGATCGCGCGCGGGACGAGAACGAGCGCGGGTGTAACGGGTCGGGTAACATGGCGCTTTAAAAGCGCATAAAACCGCTGGAAATGTCGGGGATCCTCCGAATTTACCGCGCGCACCTACGGGTGGTCTCACACGATTCCGGGGAACGTTCGTAGATTGAGAGACGCGAAAAGGGCCGGGTGTGGGACGGCCCCGACGGTAGGGTCGAGCCGCATTTGTCACTCGTATCGGTTCGCCTCTCTCGCGGCGCGAACCGAAGACAGAAGTCTCATTCGCCTCCTGGAATAGATAGCTAGACCCTTTTCCCCGGATTTAAACGACGGCGGAAACTCGATAAGCCGACGCGTCGAACGCGAGGTGGATGGGCGACTCCGTGCCCCCCCCCTCTCTCTCTCTCTCTCTCTCCCCCTCTGTCTTTCTCCACCTCCGGAAGTAGAATTTATACGCCGCGGAGGGAAGGAAGTCGGAGTCGCCCGGCCGGAAAATATCGATCGCGATTTCAGCCCCGCGATTGTCCGATTGACTCGACGAAACGGCGGAAAGGAAGCGGTTTTACATCGCAAGCGTTATGTTGCTTTCTCTCTCTCTCTCTCTCTCTCTCTCTCTCTCTCTCTCGCGCTTGCTCGTTTTCCGCGTGCCATTTAATTTTATGACCAGCCGCGCGCGCGGTGGACTGCTGCCCCCCCGTTCGATGAGACTCGCCCGATCGAACGAAAGTGCATCGGCCGCGCGCGCTCCTCTCTTCCTGTCGCTATTGTATCGATATCGATGTTGCATTTTTCATTAGAACGACCAGGTTCTACGATACTAGATGCGCAACATTTCAGTTAGTTTTCGAGCGTATGATACTTTCACTGAAAGTATCATCAATATCTACTGCATTATTTTAATACTTTTAATAATGATATATTTAGCTGCTGATATATTTATTAGAAAGAATAAATATATGTTTTAGTATTATATGTAATTCGCGCGCGCGCGTATAAGTTTAAATACATATCTTAATTATTAATCCGTAAACAAAGTATAGATGAGACTTCTATTATTTCAAACTCACGCGAAAATTTCACACATCGTCATCAATTAATTAATGTCATTGAACCATTGATATTCATGACCATTCAATTTATATGCCAATTTATACGAAGCTTATACTGGCGAATAATCTTGGGCTACGTTTTACGTTTAAGTATGAATAATGTGTATGCCGACCGCGCGGGCGAGGATCCCGAAATGAAAGTGCGTATATAGGAGCGGCGGGAACATAAATACACCCCGCCGTGCAAAAGGTATCGTTGCCGAAGTGCGAGGGTACGACCGCGTAATATCGAAGCGCGCGGGGGTGTCGAGCACTTTTAATGGGGGGGACCGGTCCGACACACATCCTCGCGGAATGTATGAAATAATCGCGAGGATCGCGATCGCCACACCCGACCGCGCGCACCCCTTTAAACGCGCGGAATCGCGCGCGCGGCGAGCAAACTGCCGTGTAAGCGCATTTCGGTGTCGCGCACGAAGTATCACGCACGTACGCACCGGGACGGAGGACGAGGATAGAGACATCACGCGCGTGCACGCGTGCATAAATTCACGGACCAGCGGTGTTCAGAAAAATGTTACCGCGCCCCGGACAGCGGCGACGGTTCTTTACGAGCTAATGCCGCATATAGGACGAGTTAATTAATCGGACGGCCAAATTCATGGCGCGCGGAGCCATCGGCTGTCGGTGATCCAGAATGTCGGTACGTCCGCGCGCTGTTTCGAGGGGGGGGGGCGGAGGGATAACCGGCAGAAGGGGGATTCGACCAGGGAGAGAGTGAAGCGTGTACGTTCTATTGGGTGTCCCCTGTGGACCCGGTGAACCCTTTCATTCTCGTAATTTTTCTTAAAATCGATCGGAGTCACTTTGCTCGCTACGAGTTTGCGACTTTAAATATTAAATATCTCGATAGTGAGTCTTTGATGAATGTCTATTTAAAAAAGATCCACTTGGGATTAGACACGAGGGGGCAAACTTTACTTGCTGTAAGTATTTGCGAATTCGAGTCTCGAAGGACCCTTTGTACTTTCAATTATTCATAAGTGGAAACTTATTGATTCTTCGACGTTTTTACGAAGGAGAAACTGACGCGAGAATCCATGAAAAATGTTCGCGGACAAAGGTTGATCTTTGATACGTCTGGGACACCCTGTATAGGGGCTGGTCGTCTGCATCGCGTACACGTCGCATCCTCTCCGACTGTGTCTCGTCCTCTGTGTGTTCGCCGGTGATATATGTGCACGAGTGCGTTGGAGGGCCACGCCTACCAACACCGCGGCCTAATTGAGTGATCGAGTGGCCTCGCGGTGCGTTGGACCCCGCTAACCAGATATCGCCTACGTACACGCCGCGCCGTTCCGGAGAGAGTCCCCCGACGTACAAAAGGAGTCTGCCCGTTTAGGTCTCAGGCGGTGGGATCTGGGTGTCAATTGTTTCTGCCATCTGATCGCCGGAAGAGGCAGCTGCATTCCAAATTGGTGGATTAGCGGCCGATAGTTTTTAAATATGTAACAGACTCTACAGCTCAACGAGTGTTTATTCAACTGAGATCGGACAAAGGAGATCGGGCACGAGCCTCAAATACGCGTAAGTGACGACAGTTTCACCATGGAAATGATATTTAGATGGAAATTATACCGAAGAAACCGAGTGACACCGTGGAGCCTCGAGTGGAGTTACGAGATATCCGACACTACGCAGTATACACCCGACACATTCCGGGGGAACTCGACACATAAAGGACTCCTCCTCTACCATTGGGTCTCAGGCAAAGAGCCCGGGTGCCAATTGCTTGTTCACCGCCTGGTAGATAGAGGACGGAGACAGCTGCGTTCTCGCTTGGGAGACCGCCGCTCAATAATTTTATGCAAAGAGGACTGCTTCGACATCCGGACGAAAGACATACACGAGCCTGCACGTACGAAAGTAACGAGGCTGAAAGAGGGATTAAACCCTTCATCGCCAGATTCTTTTTTTTTCCGCTTATTAAAGAAATTATGTAACCGGTGACTTGAAAAATATAGATATATGAGGTTTCAACCTTTAAGTATACACGCGTTATCTTTAGTAACATATAGGATCACAGGGATCTGCAGGGATCCCCACAAGTTTTTTGTTTTCTCTAAAAGTAATGTAAGATGTGTAAGTTTTAGAGTACATAATAAAACGCACAACTGAGAAAATATATGTAACAAAAATAGCGCTTGGGGTCCAGCCAGACCTCGCACGTGCAGTTTTTAACTTCCAAGTTATATGGCGTTAAACTAACAAGATTCTGCACTACACATTTCAAGTGTGTTCTTTTTGCAAAATTTATTTTAATTTCTCCCGCGATTTTGCATTCAGGATACATAACCGAAAGTGTAGATATATTTCGCCACTCTGTTCGCCACACCTCTCCTTATTTCGAAAATCGAATGTCATCACTATTAATGACGCTTACGTAGTTCCACTTCGCCGTAATTTACCGTATCGATGTTTACACGAGAAACGTGAGATTGGCGCGTATCCTACTAGGTTACACGCCTAGCGAATAATTGATAGGGAAGTGTTCTCGATGATAAAAAATGGAAGGCTCACGTGTCTCGGCTTTTAAAAATTGCAAGTATTCCCCTTTCCGTTTTTACTCGCACGTATATTATTCGTTATATGTTCCCGTCGCCGAGGTAAGAACCGACCCGGGAGAGCACCTTTGTAACCCGGGAATCTTCATCGCGCGCGTGAAACGCACGCCGACGCATTGTTCTCGGGTTCTTCCACGGTGCACACGTGGGCCGCGTTGCCGCGCCGCGCCGACAGCGTTGAATTAAGCGATCTCGGAGGCCAGTAATTCGCCGCCGTCGCGTCTCTTTCATTCTCCCTCGCGAGATCATAGACACCTGTAATATAGACGCGGAGAGGAAAATTGAGTTAACCAGCCTCGCCGTTAATCGACGCTGAAACGCGGCTGTCTGCGCCTCATCTCGCGCGTTGCCATTCAACGCAATCTTCATCGTCCTCATAATTCAGCGACGATGAAACGCCGGGCTGTTCCAGCGGGAGTATACCGCCGGAATAAAATCGCGCTGCGATATTATACGTCGCAGAGACATCCACGCAGGGACTTTGATAAGATAAACTATATTTCTATAAAGCTAACAGCGCGACGAATAGAGATAAATATTTTTACGAACGTCTATCTGGGATATTCGCAAGTGCTCGTATCATAAAATATCCTGTCGATGTCTGAGAATTAGATACAGAAATATAATACACAAATTTTATTGCAAAGCGTTTATTTGAAAATACGCGCGATACGTAAACGTTCGATATTAAACATGTATTCATAATTGGAAATTAGTGCGAGTTTTCGAAGAGTTGGGATGAAGGCGGCTGGCAGGAGCTGCAACACGGCGACACCTCGATAGGCCGCGTAAGCGTGAATTCTCACGGATTAACGCGAGCACATGTCGAGAACGGGTGGCATTTGGCGGCGAGGCGAGAAGTATATGGAGCCACGTCTGGCATTCACCTTGAAACTCTCCGTAAAGATATCTCCCGTCGACGGATCTTCGTGGAATCCTTGACGAGGCGGTTACCCCAACTGGGACGCGCGATACGCTTGATAATCACGAGTGCGCGCCATCGTCGTCGTCAACGAGTTACAGATGCGCGTCATCCGGAGAGTGACGCCCGTCTGTTTCTCTCTGCGGGGTGTGATGTGAAAACGCATATGTATATACATCGGCGATCGTTTATCGATCACGCGATGGATGTTTGCATTATGCGGACAGGCGTATTTATACGCGATCACGCACAGGCAAAGACGTCCCTTGTTAGCTTTTAGCACTAATTGAAGATGACAGTAATCGTTATTGCAGGGTTGGGAAATTGGCGGTTCAAGTGTATAATCGGCTGAGCGTTACGTAAAGAAAGATTAAATATCATGTTGTGTGTGCCTAATGATAATATTTCTGGAATTGATAATTACTGGCTTAACAAATTAGCAATTGTTAATTATTGAGAAGAACAATTGTAGAGTTTATATACTAGTTTATTTGTTTCAATATTATTTAAGAAGTTCGATCGTGTGAGATATAATTATATTTTCGAAACGAGGTCGAAAAATAATCTAAATTCTTAGCGCGATTTGATACGACATATTAAACGCTATTTGAAACTCGCATTTAAAGAAAGACCTCTTTTCACATTTCCAATTTGAACGGCGCAATTAACATCGACGCGAGGTAATAGCCGGACTTGATATTTCACGCGCATTTAGCAAATGTGATTGTGAGATTTTCGCCTTTATTTGGCTAATACGAGAATCGGGTAAATGTCAACGGAGACCGACAATCGGACGGGGCGACGTATAGCGTTAAACACACGGGGCCGGGGGGGGGGGGGGCACGGGGCAAAGTGTCCGAAGTGCGATGTGGGGAAAAACGCGCGTTAATGGCGACACGACAGAAATCAATCCATCGCCAGCGCGATCGCGTAGCATGGGTCGATCGTATCTCATAATAGGAAGTCCGTGTTGCCCCGCTGCTAAACTCTCATATACCTGCTATTCTCCGACGAGAGGCGACCAAGAGCAGGCGGTAGAAAGAGAGAGAAAGGGCGATGAACAGAGAGAGGGAGTTTACGGTAGTCGTTTGTTTCTGACCGAACCGGTCTTGCTCGGTGGATACTCGTCCCGGCAGCGTTATCGCGTGCTGACCCGGCTACGGAACCTGGCGTGCCACGAGGGCGAGAGGGACAGAGATGCAGAGGGAGAGATAGAGACAAAGAGAAAGAGAGAGAGAACGGAGAGAAACGCGTAATCGTAACAACAGCTTCTTCGGATAATCGATCGATTCGAGACCGAGGCGAGTTTCCCGCGGCGTTTCCGCAAGACAGGGTGAAACGATACTAACCCCCAAGCGCGTGCGGCGTCAGGAAACGGGGGATGAAAAGATCCGAAGAGAGAGAAGGAGAAAAAGAGAGAAAGAGAGAGACGGCGAGAGGTAGAAATAGGAAGAGGGCGAGAAAGCCAGAGAGAGCTCATCCTCCTCTCCTTCCCTATCCCTTCGATCCCTCCGACGGGATCCCTCCCCGTCCTATGGGGCTACCCGCGGCCTCCATCAATAAACTTCAGCTACTTCGTTTTTCCCTCCCGCAGTTTCCCTCCGCCATTCCACCCGCCTCTCCCATTCTCTCTCTCATTCCGCGGAATGGCACCGACGGAAAACGTTTCAGGGGGGAAAAAGATATTTTCCCGACAACACTCTCTCACTTTCTCTCTCTCTCTCTTTTTCTCCTTCTCTCCTTCTCTCTACCCTCGGCCTCGGCAACCGGGGTAATCCCCACAGGAGCGTGAAGTAGCTTCGGCACAAGGGGCGTTTCGCGGAAGGAACCAAGGATCCCGGAGGGCGAGTGAAGAGAGTTCGAGACGATGGCGAGAGAGAAGGCGGAGGGCGGGGGAGAGGGTGTGCAAGGGTCGAATTACAATTCGGCGAATATGCGGTCTCGCGTCTCCTTTCTTAATATCCCTAACTTAATCCGCCGCGCTCGCGCGCGCGCGTCTAGAGAACGTGGGCGTAAATTGATGTTGAAAACAGAGTTTCTCGATTCCCGCGCGCGCTTAGCCGGCACCGGCCGGATTCTTCATCTCCACTTCCCCGTCCCCGTCCCTCTCGTTCCTCCCCCTACCCGGAGATATGTCCGTAAAGGGATAATTCTTGTTCCACTCGAAGGAATTCCGTGTACGCATTAACCATCCGTCGCGTAGGATATTCTGTATGCACACGCGCGCGTGTGTGTGCGTGCGTGCGTGTGTTATTTTTTCCTTTTTTTTCCCCCTTTTCGTCGCGGGCTAAAAAGTTATTCCAGTGAAAGCTTTCACAAATATTCTACATGGCTGTGTAAATTTGCCCAACCCGCTTCTACCTTCGTTAATTTATGCGATGTGTGTACAGCGCGCGTCGGGTGCGAGATACTGTATATTATATAGCGAATACGCGTATTCGACGAATTTTGAATCGAGCGTTTCTTAGTCAAAAATAATGCCACCGTGTTCGCGGCACTGCAATATTAACATTGAAAATCAATAGAGCCCGTTCATTAATGTTTTTCAAATTCGACTCACAATGAACAGAGTATTCTCTTAATTCTTGACGTCGAGCGACTCTGATGTGCCCAACATCCGATCCGTTATCTTCCAGATTCCAACTCCTTGTTCGCACACCGAGGCATCGACACAAATAATCCTGCCCACTGCTCATAACTGCGATAACCACCTCGTTTCCCGTCGGAACCTCCGTCCAAGTCTGTCAGTTATTCTCCCGCGGGGTACCTTCTTGCGTCAGTTTTCCGTGGTTTGTCGGCTCGGGCGGCAGTACGGGAAGCAGAGGTGGAGTTGCAGATACAAATTGCCGCTTCCTTTCATGCGAGTCTACGTACGTCAAGGCGGAATCGCGCGCCAGAGAGAGAGAGAGAGAGAGAGAGAGAGAGAGAGAGAGCCCTGCGCTCTCCGAGCCGGCCGAATGGTACCGATAAACGAATAAACGCCAAGATTCAAGATACCGGCCCGCGCGCGCCGGTATATTTCTCGCCGGCGGCGGCGCTCGGCTGAATCTAGATAAGGAGAGCGAGAGGTAAACGGAAGACTCGGGGCTGGAGAAAACTATCGAGATCTAGAAGACTGATTACCCGACGCATTTCTTCCGAGAGCGCGCGCGCGCGCTCCCGCCCGCCCGTTCGGCCGAACGCTTTATTCGCGTCGATCGCGGCCCGAGGTCTTTCAATTATTTTTTTTTCCCCTCTTTTTTTTCCTGTTTTCGAAAGCAGCCCGACGACTACCCCGATAAAAATCGGCGGTTCCCCTTCCCCTCCGCGCGTTTCGCCCGCACCGGCCTTCTCTCGTTTAAGATCTGAGAGGCTGTATCGTGCGTATCCACCTAAAATCTTGACCTTAAACTTGGAATTAATCTTTGAGCGTTTCGGGCATACTGATACTTTTATTATCTTTTTCTTTCATAAATTAATAAAAATATTAACGTCTTATTATATTTAAAGTGTCTTTATTATAGATGTGCAAGCTGTTCGATTACGAACCGAATCTGAACTATTAAAAAATTTTGAATCTAAATGTTTCAATACGAATGATATGTATTGTCAATTTCATAAAATCGTATTTCCCGTTAATAAACAAAAGTACGGTTATGTTAGGTGCAATTTCAGTATCACAATCACTCACTGAGCGGCCAAGTAGTAGTAAAAAAGTTTATTTTTAATTTTTTTTACATGTTCTGTGATCCGATCAAATTGTAAATAAAAGTATGAATATGCACAAAAAAAAATAGTAAACCATGAATATTGATGATAAAATAAACTGTATTATTTTATTTTAATTTTTATGTATGTAATTGGATAATGTTATTGGATATTACTTTAGAGTATTTTAATAATTTATTTTTTGCCTAATTGTTTCAGTTACTGCAACATTAAAAAATATATTTTATTAATTTTATATTAAATATTTAAATATATTTTTTTGCTTTAAAAAGAACTTATATTACACAAAAATATTCTCTTATTATTTACGTGTTAAAATTCAATCTAATAATGATTATATTGTTAATTAAAAATTATATTTCAACGATTCGAATTCGAAAGAGAAAATTCGGAGAAAATAAAATTCGATTCGACATAATAAATTATTTATTCGCACATCTCTAGTTTTTAGATGCTACATTAAAAACAATAAGCAGAATTAAAATGACGATTACATTCACGAATCTTACAATCCAAAGAAATTCAATTTTTATTTACAACTTGAAATTGCAGCCGTGTACAAACGCTAATTTCTTTTCGTTTATCATTAACGAAATAGGAGAATTTTCTCTATGCTCGAGTGTTAAATTAAATGTCTTCGGGAGAGCTTTTTGATTAAATATCTCTAATCTTCTAATGCTCCTTCTTCAAGACTCTTTCATCACCCGCGCCGTATACGAGGGGTCATTCTTTGATCGCTCCCGCGCCCGCCGCCAAGAGAGGAGGCGAAATAATCATTATAGCCGTCGGTGAGGGATGATAACGCGGGAAGAGTAACGACGCGAGAGAGACAGTGATAACGAGAGAGACGTGAGAAACGAGCGATGTGCCATATGGTCCACCGCGCGGTTGCGTGTTCCAGGCGCGCAAAGCGGAACCCGCGAGCGGACTAATAAGTCAAGGAACCCGTAACCGGTAACGAGCTTGCCGGGCGTTATACACGAACCTGCGAAGTATCTAGACAAGAAGGCGAGAGAGACACAGAGGAACTTCGATCCCGGGGGCTCTTTCGCGTTTGTAAATTGCGCCCATGAAGCCCCGATTTTACGAGGCCCGGGAAGATTAGATTCTCTTTCGCTGAATCGAGCCACCGCAGAATCACTTTTTGAAGAGACATCCTCTCGCGCACTCGTGTTCTGCCCGTGCGCGCGCGGTTAGAACGAATTTTGGTGCCGCTGGGCGCCCGCGGCAAAATTTTACAGTGAGGTTAATGAAAGAGGCGGCTTTTGTATGAGAAATTAAAAAGTTATTGCATGTTATGGCAACATAAATGTAAAGAGCTAACATATGTCAGTTAATTTTAATTATACTATGAAATTATCGTAGCGAAACATACGCCCGCCAAAAGTGTTTCATATTAATAGCCGCAAATGAATTATTTTTGCGGCCGGAATAATATAATGCGGAAATTTTTTGTAATGAAATATTTTATGCAAAATCCGCGAGTGCCGCGTATCCAGGCAACTGAATAATTTCAAATGTTGAAGGGTGGAAATATAAAATCTGATGATTTGTTAGCGTGCTATCTAGGCGGGACGTGTGCGCTCGCCAGATTATCCCAAATTTCGCACTAAATCGAGCTACGAGATTTACAGCATCGATTTATTTTCATACCAAATACCGAGTCCTCGTCAAATGGAGATTTACTAAAACCGGTCGGCGCGGGGCGCGGAAATAGCGCGTCCTTTAAATAGAATTTTAGCCGGAATCGCCGGGGATATTTACTACATACGATTTCATTAAGCCGAGGGAACATTAAATCCAGATTTCGCTTTATATACGCAATGCAACAGCAACACACTTGCTTAATCCTTAACAGTATAGTAAGCGGTTTATAGTAATGTATGTTCACGGCGGCAGAAGCTAAACCGATTTGTCAATAGTCCCAAGTATATTCTCAAATTTTTGCCCGGAAACCGTAATTCACATTCTGCAGAACGGACAGACGTTCCTCTCCGCGGATCGGCGCTATTAAGACTCGCGAACGAGGCAACACAAATCGGGGATCGAATCGCTCGAAATCCCCGATGACGATGGGGGTGTTTTGGGCGCGAATTAAGGTCTCGGCCGCCGCTGCGCGCGGAGGGGGAGAACGTGCGAGTTTTGCGTAAAGCAGCTCGGAGATAAAGTGCCGGACGACAGCTTGATCGCGAGACAGCTGTTCACGCTCTCTCGGCGCTCTCCACATAAAATTAGAAAGACGCTCTCATCGTCGTCGTCTTCGTTGTCTTCGTACGTCGAGATCACACGGCGCGGAGAAATGCACTCTCCTTGGATGTTCTCTCTTACATACGCGAGCTCTTTCGAGCCGCGTCCGAGAGCGAGTGCGAGAGAGGGAGAGGGAGAGAGAGGGAAAACTACAGCTGTCTCTCGGGGAAGAAGGGCTATCGTTGTCTATTAGCCGGCGTCGTGGCGGAGGACGCGGGGGCCGGGGCGGATGAGAGCCGTGCGCGGGGCACGTCGTGCTGCTATTTATACCAAATCCGTGGGCATACCGGATCGGTGGCCGAGGCAGAACGCGTTCGCTCGCCTCGCTCGTACGAGCGCGCGAGAGCGAAAGCCCGTTGTCGCGCCGATTACCAAAAAGCTAGTGAGAGAGGACAGAAGAGAGAGGAGCCCGGCGTCGCGTCCGGCGACGAGCACCGGCATCTCCGGCACTCGGAGATTGCCATTTTCGCTTTTGGGATGACGGGATGGATTTTGTACGTTCCACGCTACACGATTGATCCGCCGAAAAAAACTTTTTTTTCTTTCAAATCTTATTTATTCAGAGTTCGTTAATTTGTTAAATTATTCAAATAGGAATATAATATAAGCATCTAAATTACATCAATTTAATAAGTACCAAAATCCATGATCGAAACTGCGTGACGATTATAATCGTTGCAATGATTTTATAATCATTGCCAGTAGGATCGATTAAAGTCCTTACTGCTAATTAGATTCGTTAATTTGCATCGTAAGACGCACGTCTGCTAATTTGCCTTTACCGTAAATTGCATTTTTTTTCTTGCTTTTTTTTCCGAAACGAGAGATATAGTGGTCTCCTAGATATTATGGACTGGGATTTAAAAACATTGGTTTTGGTATTTTTATGGTTATTTGAGCCCCGCGAGGCACAATATCATATTTCATCTCTACCTTCCAGTTCTTTTTTTTTTACCTTCCTTTTAGTCATGAATCATTTTCGGCTACGGATCTTTTTCAATTTTACAGTATCATCTCTATCTGATTTTTAGTATTTCACATTTTTGTAATTTTTATCTTCACACTGTGTTTGCATGAAATTTTTTATTATTACATAAAATCTTTTTTTTTTGTCATTTATTTTAAAATGTTTGATTTTTTTTACATTGGTAACGCGAAATGTCCATGTTCTATTTTACGTCGATACAGTGACGCACAGTTTTATGGTCGGTACATATAAAAGCACGTCGCGACGCGCCGATTATAGATATAAAAAAAAACCGTATAATTTTTATATCGATACAGAACGTCGACGTTACGACGTCGTGCGCGTCAATCGTAACGCACGGAATATTAGTTTTTGCGTGATTTCGCGATGACATACGACGTTGAAACTTGCGCCCGCGCCGGGGAAAAATTTCGCGCCCGCCCAAACTTGTTCGGGAATGAAAGCACACGCTATTTTCCTGGAGAGACCATTTCGTATATTTCCCTCGCGAATATTGCCGCGCGCGCGGCTATGGTACGCCCGGCATGCATGCATACTTTTCGGCGAAGCCGGGGGGACGAAATTCCGCAGCGCGTCTCGCGCAAATGCGACGTTTTATTACGGACGACGACGACGACGACTACGCGCGCGCGCGCGCGCGAACGAAGCGTGGAGCCGAAACGACCAAGTGCATCTATTTTTTGGTCCTCGTCAACGTTTCTTCTCGGTCTCTCGCCCCCGCTGAATCCCTCGGCGGTCGTCCTTTACCGGGGACGCGGGGACGTGTCCCGATGCATTAGTCTCGTACAACTGTTTAGTCTCTACTCGTAAAAAGAATTGTGCGGTCGGGAAAGAGAACTTTTCGAAGGGAGAGAAAACGACGCGCCGGGCGCGCTCGTATCGAGGTGCGCAAACAAAAATAAAAGAGAGAAGAAAAAATATCAAGGAGAGAGAGCTGCCGCGCTGCGGGCAGGCTCTATTTCCGTCGACAGGATACCGAAACGTAAACGAACCCCGGCATCTGCCCCCATCGCGCGACGGCGGCAGCGGCGGCGGCGGGCCCTTTACGAAGAGCCGAGACGCGGATCACCGCGTGTTTATGTTCGCGCCACGAATTTGGCCGCGACGTCGACGAGCCAACAAGGAAACGCACGTCCGACCCGCGCGCGGACTGTCGCGTCTGTCTCTCACTCACCAATTTTCATGAACTTCGGATACGCCGCGCGTTAGGGCGCAGCCCGAAAGGAAAGACGACAGGCGGCGGCGACGGGTGTTTTTTAACCGCGTGCCCTAGAGCGGATTCGACGGATTTGAAAAACAGTCCCAACAGTCCTGGGCAAAACTAACTCGACCCATTTCATTCAACGCGAATATTTTCGCGGGACCGTAAGACATATGAAAATAAACTGTCCCGAACGAGTTTCGTGTATTTTTTTTTTTTTATATAAATCCTATCCACGTTGTTTAATTCCGGGGAAATCTTCCGCACCCGGAGCTTTGTCCGGACGTGAAAACGTCCGAGAGGATTTGATTATATAAATCTAACTGAGCGCGCGACGACGAGAAAAGCAGCGGGACGCGCAGTAAATACAATAAATAGTAGTAACAGTAATTACGCAGTGATAACAAGGTGTCGTTTGCACGCCGATCTCGTCGATCTCGCACTCCATATCTCATGTGTGTGTGTGTGCATTATTATCGCGACCAAATTGCGTTAAGTAATGGGCGCGGCATTATATTCGCGCTCGCCGTCCGACGATAACGCATTTCATCGAGCCGCGGTATACACTCCAATAAAACAATACTCGCACGGCTCGATTACCGGGGAAGATTAAATAAATGACCGGACGGGGACAATCGCGCGTCACGCTGATGAAAAGTCCACTCTACCCGCCGCCGCGCCACGCCGCGCCGCATCGAGCGAACCGGCAGGGCTATTTCTAAATCCCAGCCAGCCGGCCGGCCACAGAAAGCCGAGAGAAAGTTTTCATTATCGTCAAACAAGCGGGCAACTATCCGCACTCTTGACTTTTCTCCACTCGGCTGGCACAGCCAGTGGCCGAGCGCCGCGCGTATCATCTCCCGGGTGTGAAAAGCGCGATCGATTAACCCCTCGAGCGCACTCGCTCGGATCGCTTTTTGCTAACTTCGAGAGGAGTTTTAACGCGGTAGAATCGTCGGGAAATCTTTGCGGCAGCACACGGGAATTGTCCCGGAGTTTATCGCGCGCTGGCGCGACAAAGCGAGCGACGTGAATTGAGTTGTGTAGTTTCAAGTATTGTCGTACATGATGTTCCTCTCGATTATATCCAGGGAAAGCTTTTCTTTCCGTTCTCACCGAGAAACCGATAGGTCATTACTTCTTTCTTTTTAGGTGGATTACTTAAGTATTATTATTATTTTTTTTTTTTAGAGAAACGGAAGGATTGCAATTTGTCCTAAATATCAAACGTTCCAGGGGCTTGGGTATCCCTTTAGATAAATGAATTCCCAATCGGATTTATTAACTTGGCGCAAAGCTGTGACCTACTAACAACGGCATCTTTGAGAAATTGCGTTTTAAACTACGAGCGACGAGCGTAAATACACGAATAACAAGAACTGGGAGTAACCCAGTGATTCGAACTGACATTATTAACGTACGTCAGACATGTCCCGCTTCATCACGCTTTATCACGCCGCGATAATAACGGCACAAATACGAGAGTGAGATAGTGCCGGAGCCATGGCACGCACAAAGCGTTTTATTACTAACCGCGAGGGGGCCCGCGGTATATCCCAAGATAAAAGGAAGTGCGGTGAACCTGGAGAGCACCGCATACACAATAGAAAACATCGCCTTTCGATACGCGTTTGAGCCAGAATACTTCAACTCTCTCGTCCGCTTTCTTTTATCTACAAACGCTTCGAAACCGTTGGTGAACTATGCAAAACCTACTACTAACAAGTCTAAACATTTCAGGAAAAGAATTTATCAAGAATAATAATTAGAAACTTCTCGCGAGTTTTGAAGTCAACTCGATGCAGGTAATCCTCGAGACAATTGTCATCCGTAAATATCTCAAAATAACGAGGATGATAATACGAATGTAAGAAGCCCGTGTAAAGCTAGAGATCTCGTTATCATCTCGAAGGCCGAGCTTCTCGTTGAAAAATGATACATGTCTCTCTCTCGTGAGTTTCTTCATAATCTTCATTTGAGCGCAACGTTCGCGGCTCGTCGTGACCTCTCTCTTTCTCTCTCGCTCTCGCAACTGGTCAACGCATTTACTCTCGAATACCGGGGCCGCGGAGAAGAAGGCTTCTGTCAGGACCGCGGCGGAATAGGCGTACGCACTTTTACGGAACCGCATTCCCGGCGCGGCGGCGCAGCCGTCGGAGACGCTGTCGCGGACCGGCAATAAATTTGCGCACTCGCGCGACCTTGCTCAACTTAAGCCGACTTTAACGGAGCGACGACCGTAAGTAGGAATAGAAAACCCCGCGCTCCTCCGTCGGGATTTGGCTAGATTCCAGCCCGCGTTTTCCCGCGCGCGCGTTTATATTGTCCCCGGGGAAAATGGGTCGGCTATAATTGCACACTTTTCGCGTTCGCTCGATATCGCGTCCTCCGCCGAAAAGCCCTCTACGTATAACTTATACGCCGTCCAAGATTCTCTCCGGCTTCGAGAGAGGAGCGACTTTTCCGTAATCCCGGGAAGACGTCGTCCCGTATATTCACGTCCTGTTTCGGTAAGAACGGGAGAATCGTCGTGAGACGTGCTTCTCGTCGATAACCGGAGATTTAATCTTTGAACGTTTTCCGTCATATTGTTTATATCGCGGAGGGTATTTTCTCGACGATCCAGTTATTCAGTTCGATTTGAGGAAGAAGCAGGATACTGCAAGGATACTCCGAGATACGCCAGGGCCCCCATCCGAATGTAATTTCAATGAAAGTTTAAAAATTTGCACTTTACATAAATCCGCGAAAATATGATTTAAGGCGTATCTCTTCGTATTGGTAGCATATCGGAAATTGCATTCGCCAGGCATTATATCGGTTTCAAATCCCGATCGAAAACATTCGCGGGTGGCTTGGGCAAACGGTATCGGGGGGGTGTTGACAATCCAGCTACTCTCTCGTCGGGTAGCATCTCTCGCTCCGGCTGCCGCGTAAATACGGTGAACTGTGTAAAAAGCCGGGCATTGCGAATCCGCGAAACAAAACAATATCCGCGATACAATTTCCCGTCGGTCTCGCGGCCGCGGCAACGGCGGCGGCACCGGGAAAACGCATTTTTTCCGCGCGCCCCGGGAAAATAATTTTTCACGTATCTCGCAATAAATGCGCGCGGCGGCGCAACATGCGACGGTTTATCTGCAACTTAATCACATTGTTGCCCGACCAGATTTACTAGCCGCGCGCGTCGCGCCGATTTTAATCCTCGCGTTAGCGCGGCTGGTCGTCGCGACGCGAGGACGAGGGGGGAGGCGGGAGGGGGGACGCGACTTATAAGGGCCTGGACTCGCAATGCCGGGGTCGCCGACGGTCCATGAACATTAAAAAATGTCTCCATTTAAGCGAACACGTAACCCGTGCGCGCACCCTCTAACGTTCTGGCGTGTTAGCCCGTCCTAGGCTTTTAAGTTTATGACGGTCGTTACGGATACACAACACTTTGGAAATCAGACCGGAATATTTTCCGCCGTGCCGTTAGGCATTTCGACCCTCGGGAGGAAGAAAGAAATTAATTAAAAAATGTGAGAGAATTTTTTTTTTCTAAGATCTTCCGTCGAGATAACGTTTGTCGCTGGAAAAGGTCGGTAGCGGTGAAAATGCTAATTATCTCGAGAACATGCTAAAGTATATCGTTTAAACGCAGCCCTGCTCCGTATTATACATTATACAAGTATATTAAAATTAATCAAATCAATCTCCTAGCTTCCTTGAAAAAATAAATTTGTTCGAGAGCGTAATCTTGACGTTTTTATTTACACAAACGTGTTTTATATATATATATATATACATATATATATTTGGTTAGGATTAAGAACGCCAATATATAAAATTTTATATTGATCGAATTTTCCGCGCTTTTGATATGCTTCCTATAAATATTATGAAAAGCCGTACGCGCGCCGTCGTGTTTTCGCAAGGATTTATGAAATTCTATGAAATTTTTAGAGAAGATTCGTTTTAGAGAGAAGACTCGAAAAGAAAGTATTCGATAGAGTCCCAATAGATTCCGATGGCAAGCCGCGAAAAGCGGAGCCATAGACGGAATCGTGAAATATCTTTCTTGATTCGTAACCACCCTGTATAACACGACGCCGTATCATATCCGACACGTCGGGAGAGGCGAGCCCCGGTGGACCGAGCGACCGACCGGTGTGCATCCATTCCGGTGCATATCGCAGTGAATCCCCGCGAGACGCGCGAGAGAGAGAGAGAGAGAGAGAGAGAGAGAGAGAGAGAGAGAGAGAG